>NC_133412.1:166677500-166977500 GCF_049350105.2 Macaca mulatta
CCTGAGTCAGAGGGGAGCATATTGCCCTGAAGGGCGAGTCCCAGGCTAGGCAGCATTCACCACAAGCTGACTGAAGAGCTCTTGGGCCTTAAGGGAGTATTGGTGGTAGCTTCACAGTACTCCCCAGGGGCCTGTGGGGGTGGTGGTCACAGGATGAGGCCCCTCTGCCTGTAGAACGGTGAAACAAGAGTGGAAAGGACCGTGTCTTCTGATATGAGTGCCACCTTAGCCGCAGTACAACAGAACATCAGCTAGACTTCTAAGGTTTTTGACTCTAGTCTCTGGCTCCTGGATGTCACCTCTGGACCCACTCAGGACCTGGGGGAACTTGCTGCCCTGAAGAGAAGGACAGAGGCCTGGCTGGCTTCCCTGCCTGCTGATTGTAGAGCCCCAGGGTCTTGAGGGAACAGAGGTGATAGCCAGGTAGTGGTTATAGTCAGCCTTGGGTTGAGGCCCAGTGCCGTGGTGACCCAGTGCAGTCCTGGTAGTGGTGACCACAGTAGGGGCTTGTGTCACTCCACCTCCAGCCCCAGGCAGCTGAGAACAGAGAAAGAGAGACTCTATTTTTTTGACAGAGAATAAGGGAAGAAAACAAGATTCTCAGCTTTGTGATCCACAGAATTCTTCCAGATCTCTTCCAAGACAACCAAGGTGGTACCTATATGAGTCTGTGAGAACCACAGCATTACTGGGCCTGGGGTGCCCCTTAATACAGATACAGCTTAGATCACAGCACTCAAGTCCTCTCGAATACCTGGAAAACCTTCCCAAGAAGGATGGACACAAACAAGACCAGACCAGGAAACTGATAAATACCTATCTCTTCAATGCCCAGACACAGACAAACATCTGTAAGTATCAAGACCATCCAGAAAAACATGACCTTATCAAATGAGTTAAATAAGTCACCAGGGACCAATCCTGGAGAAACAAAGATATGCTGCCTTTCAGACAGATAATTCAAAATAGCTGTTTTGAGGAAACTCAAAGAAATTGAAGATAAGATAGACAAGGAATTCAGAATTCTGTCAGATAAATTTAGCAAAAATATTGAAATAAAAAATCAAGCAGAAATTCTGGAGTTGAAAAATGCAATTGACGTACTAAAGACTGCATCAGAGTCTTTTAATAGCAGAATTGATCAAGCAGGAGAAAGAATTAGTGAGCTTGAAGGTAGCCTATTTGAAAATACATGGAGAAGATAAAAGAAAAAAGAATAAAAAACAATGAACCACGCCTATAGGATATAGAAAATAGCCTTAAAAGGGCAAATCTAACAATTATTGGCCTTAAAGAGGAGGTGGAGAAAGAGATGGGAATAGAAAGTTTATTTGAAGGGATAATAACAGAGAACTTCCCAAATTAAGGGAAAGATATATATATCCAAGTTTAAGGCTATAGAACACCAGGCAGATTTAACCCAGAGAAGACTACCTCAAGGCATTTAATAATCAAACTGCCAAAGGTCAAGGATAAAGAAAAGCTCCTAAAAGCAGCAAGAGAAAATAAATAACATAAAATGGAGAGCTCCAATATTGACCATTGGGAGTTTGATTATAAAATGCCTTGAGGCAGTCTTTTATGGGTTAAATCTTCTTGGTGTCTTACAACCTTCTTGTACTTCGATGTTGATATCTTTCTCTATGTTTGCAATGTTCAATGTTACCTTACAGGCCAGGAGAGAGTGGCATGAAATATTTAAACGGCTGAAGGAAAAATACTTTTATCCTAGACTAGTATATCCAGTGCAAATATCCTTCAAACATGAAGGAGAAATATCTTCCCAGACAAAAACTGAGGGATTTCATCAACACCAGACCTGTCCTACAAAACATGCTAAAGGGAGTACTTCAATCAGAAAAAAATGGATGTTAATGAGCAATAGGAAATCATTTGATGGTATAAAACTCACTGCTAACAGTAAGTACACAGAAAAACACAGAGTATTATAACACTGTAATGGTGATGTGTAAACCACTCTGTTTTTTTTTTTGAGATGGAGTCTCACTCTGTCACCCAGGCTGGAGTGCAGTGGCATAATCTTGGCTCACTGCAACCTCCACTCCCCAGGTTCAAGCAATTCTCCTGCCTCAGGCTCCCAAGTAGCTGGGATTACAGGTGCCTGCCACCGTGCCCAGCTAATTTTTGTATTTTTAGTAGAGTCGGGGTTTCACCACCTTGGCCAGGCTCATCTTGAACTCCTGACCTCATGATCCACCAGCTTTGGACTCCCAAAGTGCTGGGCTTACAGGCCAGCACCACCACACCCGGCCCGTAAACCACTCTTAATTAGAAAGACTAAATGATGAACTCACTCAAAATAATAACTACAACTTTTCAAGACACAGGCAGTAAAATAAGATTGGAACAACAAAAAGTTAAAAAGCAAGGGGATGAAGTTAAGGTGTAGAGTTTTTTTTTTTTTTTTTTTTTTTTTTTGTGAGACAGAGTCTTGCTCTGTCACCCAGGCTAGAGTGCAGTGGTGTGATCTTGGCTCACTGCAAGCTCCGCCTCCCGGGTTCACGCCATTCTCCTGCCTCAGCCTCCCGAGTAGCTGGGACTACAGGCGCCCGCCACCATGCCCAGCTAGTTTTTTGTATTTTTAGTAGAGATGGGGTTTCACCGTGTTAGCCAGGATGGTCTCGATCTCCTGACCTCGTGATCCACCCACCTTAGCCTCCCAAAGTGCTGGGATTATAGGCGTGAGCCACCGTGCCCAGCAGGTGTAGAGTTTTATTAGTTTTCTTTTTGCTTGTTTGTTTACTCATGCAAACAGTGTTAAGTTGTTATCAGCTTAAAAGAATGGGTTATAAGATAGTATTTGTAAGCCTCATGGTAACCTTAAATAAAAAACATATAAAGGATACACAAAAAATTAAAAGCAAGAAATTAAATCATACTGTCATGGCCAGGTGTGGTGGCTCACCCCTGTAATACTAGGACTTTAGGAGGCCAAGGTAAGAGGATTGCTTGAGGCCAGAAGTTCCAGACCAGCTTGGGCAACATAGTGAGGCCCTGTCTTTATAAAAGAATAAAAAATAATTAAAAATAACTAAATAAAATAAAATAACCTAATCACTCTCTATTATTCATCCCTTAAAAACTAAAATAAGTAAATTGTACCACCAGAGAAAATTATCTTCCCTAAAAAGAAGACAGGAGTGAAGAAAAGAAGGAAGCGAAGACCACAAAACAACCAGAAAGCAAATAACAAAATGGTAGGAATAAGTCCTTACTTATCAATAATAACATTGAATGTAAATTAACTAGACTTTCCAATCAAAAGACATGGAGTAGCTGGACAGATAGATAAAGAAGACCCAATGATCTGTTGCCTACAAGAAACTCACTTTACCTGTAAAGACACTCATTGACTGAAAACAAAGGGATAGAAAACGATATTCCATGCCAATGGAAACCAAAAAGAGCAGGAGTGGTTATATTTATATCAGACAAAATAGATTCAAGACAAAACGTATAAGAGACAAAGACGGCCACTATATAATGATAAAGGGGTCAATTCAGCAAGAGGATATAGTAAATATATATGCACCCAATAGTGGAGTACCCAGATATATGAAGAAAATATTATTAGAGCTAAAGAAAGAAATAGAACTCAATACAATAATAGCTGAAGACTTCAACACCCCACTTTCAGCATTGGACAGATCTTCCAGACAGAAAATTAACAAAGAAACACTGGGCTTAATCTGCACTATAGAACAAACAGACCTAGTAGATATTTACAGAATATTTTATGCAACAGCTGCAGAATACACATTCTTTTCCTTGGCACATGGATAATTCTCATGGATAGACCATATATTAGGTCAGAAAACAAGTGTTAAAACATCAAAAAAATTGAAATAATATCAAGCACTTTCTCTGACCACAATGGAGTAAAACTAGAAATCAGTAACAAGAGGAACTTTAGAAACTATACAAACACGTGGAAATTAAGCAATATACTTCTGAATGACCAGTGGGTCAATAAAGATATTAAGAAGGAAATCGAAAATTTTCTTGAAACAAAAGATAATTGCAACACAACATACCAAAACCTATGGGATATAGCAAAAGCAGTATGAAGATGGAAGTTCCCAGCTGTAAGTGCCTACATTATAGAAGAAGAAATCTTCAAATAAATGACCTAATAATACATCATGAAGAACTAGAAAATCAAGATCAAACCAAACCCAAAATTAGTAGAAGAAAGAAATAATAAAGATCAAAGCAAACATAAATGAATTTAATATGAAGAAAACATAACAAAAATCAATGAAACAAAAATTTGGCTCTTTGAAAAGATAAACAAAATTGACAAATCTGTAGCCAGACTAAGAAAAAAAGAGGGGGGCCGGGCGCGGTGGCTCAAGCCTGTAATCCCAGAACTTTGGGAGGCCGAGACGGGCGGATCACGAGGTCAGCAGATCGAGACCATCCTGGCTAACCCGGTGAAACCCCGTCTCTACTAAAAAATACAAAAAACTAGCCGGGCGAGGCGGCGGGCGCCTGTAGTCCCAGCTCCTCGGGAGGCTGAGGCAGGAGAATGGCGTGAACCCGGGAGGCGGAGCTTGCGGTGAGCTGAGATCCGGTCACTGCACTCCAGCCTGGGCGACAGAGTGAGACTCCGTCTCAAAAAAAAAAAAAAAAAAAAAAAAAGAAAAAAGAGGGAAGATTCAAATAAATAAAATTGGAGATGAAAATGGAGACATTACAACTTATACCGCAGAAATTCAAAGGAGTATTTAGTGGCTACTATGAAGAACTATTACTATATGCCAGTAAAATGGAAACACTAGAAGAAATGGATAAATTCCTAGACACATACAACCTACCAAAATTGAACCATGAATAAATCCAAAACCTGAACAGACTAAAAACAAGTAGTGAGATTGAAGCCATAATAAAGTCTCCAGGCAAAGAAAAGCCTGAAACCTGATGGCTTCACTGCTGAATTCTGCCAGACATTTAAAGAACTAATACCAATCCTCCTCAAACATTTTGGAAAAGTAGAGGAGGGGAGAATACTTCCAAATACATCCTATGAGGCCAATATTACCCTGATACCAAACCAGACAAAGAAACATCAAAAAGAGAGAGAAAAAAAAAAAAAAAACACTATAGGCCAATATCACTGATGATTTGATGCAAAAATCCTCAACAAAATACTAGCAAACCAAATTCAACAACACATCTTAAAAAAAGATTATCCTTCATGTAGGAGATAGCTTTTTAAAAAAAAAAAAAAAAAAAAAGAAAAGAAAAAGAAGCAAGTATATTTATCGTGGCCAAATGTGATTTATCCCAGGGATGCAATGATAGTTCAACATATACACAAATCAATGAGGTGAGACATCATATCAACAGAATGAGGGATAAAAACCATATGATCATTTCAATTGATGCTGAAAAAGCATTTGATAAAATTCAACATCCCTTCATGATAAAAACTCTGATAAAACTGGATATAGATGTGTGAACCCAAAAGTATCTGAGACAGGTCTCATTCAATTTAGGAAGTTTATTTTGCCAAGGTTAAGAACACACCCATGACACACAGCCTCAGGTGGTCCTGATGATATGGGCCCAAGGTAGTTGTGATATGGCCTGCTTTTATACCTTTTAAGGAGACATAATACATCAATAAATACCTGTAAGATTTACATTGGTTTCGTCTGGAAAGGTGGGATAGCTTGAAGCACAGGCTACCAGGTTGTAGGAAGATTTAAAATTTTTCTGATTGGCAATTGGTTGAAATAGTTGCTATTATCTAAAGATCTGGAATCAATAGAAAGGAGTATCTTCATTACAATGATAAGGGGTTGTGGAGACCACCGGTTATCATGCAGATGAAGCCTCCAGGTAGCTGGCTTCAGAGATAATATAAGTGTTTCTTATCAGACTTAAGGTCTGTGTTGATGTTAATACTGGTTGACCGTTCCTGAATTACAAAAGGAAGGAGGGCATAATGAGGCATGTCTGACCCCTCCCTTTCCATCATGTTCTGAACCAGTTTTTCAGGTTAACTTTGGAATGTCCTTGGCCAAAAGAAGAGGTTCATTCAAATGGTTGGGGGGCCTTAGAAATTGTATTTTTAGTTTACAGAAGGAATATACCTCGATTTAAACAATGTCATTCACATTAAAAACATGAATGGATAAGCAAATCCAGTAAAGTTGCCAGATATAAAATCAACATGCAAACACACGCCAACAGCAAACAATCTTAAAAAGAAATCAAGAATGTAATGCCATTTACAATAGTTACAAATAAGATAAAATACCTAGGAGTTAACTTAACCAAAGAAGTGAAAGATCTCCACACTGAAGATGTAAGAAATTGAAGAAGATACCAAAAAAAGACAAAGATATTCCATGTTCATGAACTGGAAGAATTAATGTTGTTAAAATGAGCATACCACTTAAAGCAATCTATAGATTCAATTCAAGCCCTATCAAAACACCAATGACATTCTTCACAAAAATAGAAAAAAAATTCTAAAATTTATATGGAACCACAAAAGACCCAGAATAACCAAAGCTATCTTAAGCAAAAGGAACAAAACTGGAAAAATCACATTACCTGACTTTAACTTACACTACAGAGCTACAGTAACCAAAATGGCATGGTACTGGCATAAAAACAGACACATAGAACAATGGAACAGAACAGAGAACCTGGAGATAAATCCATACATCTACAGTGAATTCATTTTTGACAAAACTACCAAGAATATTTATTGGGGAAAGAACACTCTCTTCAATAAATGGTGCTGGGAAAACTGGATATCCACATGTGAAAGAATAAAACTAGACTCCTATTTCTCACCATATACAAAAATCAAATCAAAATGTTTTAAAGACTTAAATTTAAGACTTCAAACAATGAAACTACTAAAAGAAAACATTGGGGAAAGTTTCTAGGACACTGAACTGACAAAAATTTCTTGAGTAATACCCCACTGGTACAGGCAACTGAAGCAAAAATGGACAAATGGGATCACATCAAGTTAAAAGGCTTCTGAAGAAACAATCATCATAGTGAAGAGATAGCCCACAGAATGAGAGAAAATATTTCAAACTACCCATTTGATAAGGGGTTAATAACCGGAATATATAAGGCGTTCAAGCAACTCTATAGGAAAAAATCTAATCCAAAAGTGGGCAAAAGATTTAAATAGACATTTCTCAAAAAATGTCATACAAGTGGCAAATGGGCATATGAAAAAGTGCTCTACATCATTGATCATCAGATAAATGCAAATCAAAATTACAGTGAGATATTATCTCACCCCAGTTAAAAAGGCTTTTATCCTAAAGTCAGGCAAAAACAAATGCTGGAGAGGATGTGGAGAAAAGGGAACCCTCATACACTCTTGGTGGAAATGTAAATTAGTACAACCACTGTGGAAGACAGTTGGAGGTTCCTCAAAAACCTAAAAATAGAGCTTAAGATCCAGCAATCCTCCTTCTAGGTATATACCCAAAATAATGGAAAACATTACATTGAAGAGATATCTGCACTCTCATGTTTATTGCAGCACTATTCACAATAGCCAGACTTGAAAGCAACCTAAGTGTCTATAAACAGATAAACAGATTAAAAAAATATGGTCCATATACACAAGAGAGTACTATTCAGCCATGAAAAAGAATGAGATCCTGCCATTTGCAATGACATGGATGGAACTAGAAGTCATTATGCTAAGTGACATAGCCAGGCACAGAAAGAAAAACTTAACATGTTCTCATTTATTTGTGGCAGCTAAAAATTAAAACAATTGAACTCAGAGAGAGAGAGAGTAGAAGGATGGTTAACAGAGGCAGGGAAGGACAGTGGGTGTGGAGGGGCAATGGGGGAGGGTTAATGGATACAAAAAATAGTTAGAAATAATGAATAAGATCTAGTGTTTGCTAGCTCAGTAGAGTGACTATAGTAAAAAAAATTTAATTGCACATTTAAAAATAACAAAGAATATAATTGTATTGCTTATAACACAAAGGATAAATGCTTGAGGTGATGAATACACCATTTAACCTGATGTGCTTATTACACATTGCATGCTTATGTCCAAACATCTCATGTAATCCATAAATATATACACCTGCTATGTATCCTCAAAAATTAAAAATTGAAACTAAAAAAATTCACATGGCAGGTATATTAGTCCATATTCATGTTGCTTTATAAAGGACTGCCTCAGACTGGGTAATTTATAAAGGAAAGAGGTTTAATCGACTCACAGCTCCGTATGGCTGGGGAGGCCTCAGGAAACTTCACAATCATGGCGGAAGGGGAAGCAAACATGTCCTTCATCACATGATGACAGGAAGGAGAAGTGCTGAGCAAAAGGGGGAAAAGCCCCTTATAAAACCATCAGATCTTGTGAGAACTCACTCACTATCACAAGAACAGTAGCATGGGGGTAACCGCCCCCATGACTGAATTACCTCGCACTGAGTCTGTCCCATGACACATGGGGATTTTGGGAATTACAATTCAAGATCAGATTTGGGTGGGGATGCAGTAGGCAAAAAGGTCAAATATAGCCAAGATAAATTTGAAGAATAAGCACAGTTGGGAGGAATTGCCTTATAAAGACTTATTATAAAGCTATGTTATTAAGTCAGTATGGTTAAATAGGCAGGTACAAACATACCTGTAGTCCAGAATACAAAGCTGGCAAATAGCCTCATATATACATTAAAAAGTTGACTTATGACCAAGTTGGAATTGAATTAGAAATTTTTGGGGAAGAGTTTAATAAATGGGTAAGATGCTACTTATTCATAGGGGAAGAAGCAGACCCCACTTCACACATAAACATAAACATAAATTTAAGTTGAAACAAACACTTAAATGTGAAAAGTAAAACTTCAAAACTTTTAGAATGAAATATAAGAATCTGTTTACAACCTTGGGTATAGGAAAGCACAAACTATAAAGAAAAAGATTGATAGTTTGGGCATGGTAGCTCACAATTGAGCCCAGGAATTTAAGACCAGCCTGGGCAACATGGCAAAACCCTGTCTCTACAAAAAACACACAAAAAATTAGCTGGGGATGGTGGCATGTGCCTGTAGTCCCAGCTACTTAGGAGCCTAAGGTGGGAGGAGTACCTGAGCCTGGAAAGGTTATAGCTGCAGTGAGCCGAGATCACACCACTGCACTCCAACCTGGGCAACAGAGTAAAACTCTGTCTCAAAAAAAAAAAAAAAAAAAAAGGTTAAACTTGGCTACATTTACATTTTAAAACTTCTGTTCAGTTAAAGACTCCATAAACAAAGTGAAAAACAAGCCGTAGACTGGGAGAAAGTCTGCATTTTCATCTGGTATAATTTTCCTTCAGCCTGAAGAACTTCCATTACTATTTCGTGTAGTGCAAGTCTGCTGGTAGCAAATTCTCTTAGTTTTCTTCCATCTGAAAATATTTTTATTTTATTTTCATTATGAAGGACTTTTTTGTGTGTGCCAAATATGCCACTGCATGAACAGTTTTCTTGTTCTTTTTAGTATGGTAAAGATGTTAGTTTATTATCTTCTGATATCCATTGTTTCTGATTAGAAGTCAGTGTTAATTTGCATTGATGTTCCCTGTATGTAATGTGTGTCATTGTATATCATTCTTCTCTGGTTGGTTCTAATATCTTCCCTTGTCTTTGCTTTTCAGCATTTTGAATCTGAAGTGCTTAAGGCTTAACTTTCATGATATTTTTCCTGTTTAGGGATTTGTACTTCTTTTTACATCTGTAAATTTTTTTTTGTCACCAAATTTTGGAAAATTTTCAGCCATTATTTCCTTAAATATTTGTTCTTAAATATTTTAAAATAATATATTAATATATTATTATTATTTTTATCCTCTTCTTCTGTGAGTATAATTGTGTGTTATACTTTTTGTTATTGTCTCACAGGCCCCCGACTATGTTCCTTTTCTTCTTATTATTTTTTTCTATCTGTTTTTCAGATTGGATAATTAACAGTGGTTTATCTTTAAGCTTACTTGATATTTCATCTATTTTCTACACCCTGGCATTGATATCATCTAGTGAACTTTTTATTTCACATATTGTACTTTTGAGTTCTAAAATTTCCAATTGGCTTTTCAAAAAATATAGTCTCAATTTCTCTACTGACATCTTTATCTTTACAATCATTATAAGCATTTTTTTTTCACTGCACTGAGTAGACGTACATGATTTAAAATCTTTGTTAATGATAACATCTGGATCATCTTGGGTTCATTTTCTATTGTCTTTTTTCTTCACAATGGGTCAAGTGAGTCACATTTCCTTGTTTCTTTGTGTGTCATGTAAATTTGGATTGTATCCTGGACATTGTGATTTTAGTGCTGTGGAGACTCTGTATTCTGTTATTTTCCTCTCAAGAGTGTTGACTTTTTTTTTTTAGCAGGTAACTAACTTAATGGGATATAAACTATAAACTATCAGTTTATTGAATATCAGTTTAGTTCTTGTATCCCTAGTTGGGTTTTTGTTATTTGCATGCAGGCTTGCACATGTGTGGTTCAGAGATCAGCTAGATATTTGGGCAGAGGTAAATAGGTGATATCTCCTTTACTGTGGCTCTCTGTTTCTCATAGTTCTCCCTTCACTTTCTAGCAGCTGTAATTGCTTTTAACTATGTATTTTGGCATTTCGGGTCAATCAAGGTGTGACTATACTATTGGAGTCTTTAGTCACTAAGTGCGTGGGGCGTTCCTCACGCATAGTGTTTAATAAACATAATTAAGCCAAAATGGAATGTTGAGCATGAAGTGTTAAGTTTTTTTTTTTTTTTTTTTTGAGACAGAGTCTCGCTTAGTCGCCCAGGCTGGAGTGCAATGGCGCGATCTCGGCTCACTGCAAGCTCCGCCTCCTGGGTTCACGCCATTCTCCTGCCTCAGCCTCCCGAGTAGCTGGGACTACAGGCGCCCACCGCCTCGCCCGGCTAATTTTTTGCATTTTTAGTAGAGACGGGGTTTCACCGTGTTAGCCAGGATGGTCTCGATCTCCTGACCTCGTGATCCGCCCGCCTCGGCCTCCCAAAGTGCTGGGATTACAGGCGTGAGCCACCGCGCCCGGCCGAAGTGTTAAGTTTTAAAAATATATGTATAGTGTGGTATTAATTATAGAAAATTAAAAAAACATGTAAAATAGTATATGTTGCTTATGGAAATAGACATATATGGTGTGTATGTAATTACCCTATCTAAAATTTTATCTTATTTAAAATTTCAACCCTTTCAATACAAACTATCTCCTTCCCTTTGTTTAATATTTTTCTTTTTAGTACTTGTCAGCACTTAATATACTGTATGTTTTACTTATTTTTTGTCTTTCCCACTAGAAAATTAATTTTAAGAAGCAGAGATTATTTTTTGTCTTCTCTGTTTGCTAGTTATAACAAGTTCCTAGAGTGGTGTTTCACATATATAGGCACTCAATAAGTAGTTGCTGAACAAATAAATAAATAATATAAAATATAAGGACATAACCACAAATTTAGAATAATTTTTGTGGGGGCTTCTAATGTCTCTAAAATGTTTTATTTCTGAAAAGTAAAACAATACAGTGTGACAAAATATTAAGATTTGATGAGACTGGGTAGTGGTAACATTAGTGTTCATGATTTTTCAAGTATTTCTATGTTTGAAGTACTTCATTAAACAATAGAATGGGCAAAAAGTTTGGAGAAGACTTTGAAGAGCATTATGTTATAGAAGTCAAGGTAAGAGGAAATTTCAAAAAGAAACAGGGAGAAATTTCAAATGCTGGCATTAGTCACCAAGAGATAAAGCAATTGGAATTTATTATTAGGAAATTATTAGTGACTATTGAAGGAACCTGTTTCAGCCACAATTTGATAGCAAGTAGGGTAGTGAGGGAATGGAGAAATGGAGGCCACTTATTCAGTAAGATGATAGGCACAGCTTTTTGAGGATAAAAAATTTTTGCATGTTTGCAAGTAGGATGGGAAAATCCATTGAAAAGATGAGACTTAAAATGCTGGGAAAAAGAAAGATAATTAAAATAGCAAATTCTAGAATAAATAGGAATGTGTATAATTAGAGGCATAGGTTTAGTTAAAAAAAAAGCATTGCATCTGGCAATGAGAAGAGGCACTACCTCTGCAACAGAAGAAAACTAAGCAGGAAGGATTGAGATAGATGGAGATACAAGGAAAGGTGAGGGAGTTCATTGAAGAAGTAAGGCCATATGTTGGAATGGAGAAACTGAGTAATGGATATGGCCCAGGTTAGTGAGTTAATGGGCATGGCAGAAGGCTGAAGCTGTGAGTGCCTCGGTTGATGATTAGAGTCTCAATTATATGGATGCTATCAGGCTTTGGAGGGTCCAAAGCATCAGAACAAACCTGAATGGACTGGGTGCATTTGAGGATTTTGAGCAGTAATGTTAATAGAAGCCATCATTCATATGTGTCATTGTTCTAGATTCTCATATGTATACTTATTTATTCCTGACAACCTTTAATGTGACAATGATATGACCATTTTTCAGGTAAGGCAGTTGAGGCATGGAGAAGTTAAGTAACTTGCACAAGGTTACACAGATCATGAGAGGCAAAGCTGGAATTCAAACCCAGGCTGTGTAACTCCTCAGTCCATGACTTAACACCATTATACTCTCTCTTAACTGAGTAATGGGAGGGTTAATTGATGACAAATGAAAGATTGTTAAGCAGATGAGGGGATAATATCTTTCCAGCACATACCTTGTTGTTTGTTTCTGTACTATCCAAGACACCTTTTTCTCATGTGTGTTAATTTCCAATTACTGTTTTCTTTATCAAAGCCTCAGGCTTCCAAGAAATTTCTGAATAACCCATTGAGCTTTCTTTTAGTCATACAAAGTGTTTGTCATCTTCTCAGGAATGTTCATGATATTCATATTTTCTTCAGAATGATTCCAATTTATTTTTACTCAAAACGAACTCTTTGGCATCATGCTTCACATAATCATTTATCTTTTACTAATAAATGGAACTTCTCTTTGGGATGTGGTTTTGGGAATGAACAATGACATGGAATGATAGCTGATTAGCCAGACCAACCTGCCAATCAGCAAGATGACAGAGTCCAGTCACATATGCAACTCAAAGAGCCAATTCACTAACCTTTATGAACATTTTTGCAAATACCATGAAACTTGAGTGCTGTGTGTGCATCATTATGGGCAGTTTCCCTATTATTTGTAGTTTTTTTTTTTTTTGCTACTCAGAAGCATCTCTCCTTGATGTTTGTTCATGATATTTTTCTTAATTGTGCAAGATTTCACCTGAATAGTTTGTATATACTATACAGAATTTAAAATTCTTTCCCTAAATAGGATCTTTTATTTTATGAGGTGGAAAAACATTGATTTATCAGCATTAAAAGTCATTGTCAACACTTAACAGTTCTGTTCCTGTAACTTTTACTAAAATAACCTGCTGTGACCATTATAATGGTCTTATGTGACTATTGCCCCTCAGCTTTAACAAATTAAACTATTTGAATGAAGAATGGACATAATGGTTGGCGATTGTGCCATACTTTTATTTTACAAGGACTTGCACATCCATTCGATCTGCCCAGTAACTCTTCAGGTGAAGGGGCAGGTTTTAATGTTCCCATTTTACAGATAAAGAACCGGAAATGTAGGGAGATTATAAGATGGTCCTTGAGTGAGTAAGTGGTAAAAATGGTTCTTGAATCTGGTTCTTCCGGACTCCAAGTGTCTCTCCATTCTGTAGTGGATTCTTTGGGCATCTTCCTATTAATATGCACGATGTCCTCGTCTATTGCCTTCCTTTCCCGCTGGTTTCGGTTTTCCAGTCGAGGGGCTTCCTAATGTGCCCCTGTCCAGCTGGGATGGCTGCAAGGGAGCACACCTGGGGTCTTCCTGTCTCCAGTCTTTCATCTTCCTTTTCTGTGGCCCTTCCAGCTTCACCGTCCGTGGAAATCTCCTCCTTCCTCCAGCCCCAACTTCTAAAGTCTTGTCACAGCCCCCTGGCAGTGGGACCTGCCATCCTCAATCATCAGCAGGAGAGCCCATCGCAGAGGGGAGGCGAGGGCAGGAACCGCAGCGCGCCGGGAAGCCATGCTGAGGGTTCCTCCTGCATTTCCTTCCTCGCAGTCCTCAGGAGCATCCTCGCGCCCTCCGGCCCCGGCGCTCCAGCCCGCCCCGGATCCGCCTCCCTCTCCTTCCTCCTGGAGGTTGAGCCGAAGCGTGGGACGCACCTGGGTCCCTCTCCGGTCACCCCGCTGAGGCTCTGGGGGCTGCTCCGGGAGCAGGATTTACAGGCCCGGAGAACGCCAATGGGAGATCCAAATGGTCGGGGACTCCGGCGCTTTAAGAGGCTTTTCTCTGGGAAACACCCGTCCCCTCCGTGCGCCTTATGAATGGAAATACTCCTCCCCCGGTCGAGCCCATTTTCCCATTTCACCAGGAGCCGCAGCCTGCTCTCTCCTTTCGGTCTCCCCGCCCACATCAACGCGGGCAGCTCCAGGAGGGGACGGACAGGAAGCCTTTGGCCGCCTATTAAATCCCACCCATTTCTCCGGGGGCGATTTCCTAACCTTCCGGGACCGAATTCTGCAATTTGATGTGCGTTTTGTCCGAATGGTAGCGACACGGGCCTAAGGGAGGGGGAAAGCGAGGGGGTGGGGGGTGGGGGGTATGCACTCTTTTCCTCGCAACATCGCTGGCGGAGCGAGGGAGCTCACACGACACAGATTTTGGGGCAAAGCCTTTCCATCTGGACAGCACCATGTCCACCAAAGCGGAGCAGTGTAAGTAGCAGCCGGCCCGGCATTCCGGCCCGGCCTCGGCTGGGAGCTATTGCAGCTGCGGCGTTTGCGGCTGCTGGGAGACCTTGGCATTGTGCTGGTGCGGGGGTGGGGGCTGAGGTTGGGGCGGGTGGGGGGTGGCGGGGAGAGAAGGTGGGGGAGGGTAGACGTTAATGGCAGCGCGGCGCTGTCCCCGGTGCTGAAAAATAATGCGGTCTTCCTCGGGCTCCAGCTGGGGTTTTGCAAGACTCAGAGACCCTGCGAAATGAAATTAAAATGGGGTCATTCTCGGGAAAAAGAGGCCTCGTATCTTTCAGATAAACATTTCAGTATCTCTTGTTGGAGTGGGGGAAGGGGGGCAGCGGCAAATCAGGGGCGGGGAACTGTCAGTTGCAACCAAAGCCTGCCTGGCCTTCTGAGCATGCCCAGTTCTTGGTGCTGGAGCCATAGGGGAGTTTGAGTCTGCAGTTTCCACTTCGGGTGGAAGAGGCAAGAAGGGAGAGAAGGGGGAGGGAGCAGGGAGCCAGGCAGAATTCGGGATTCAGTAAGAGGAAAATTAACTCACTAATGCCAACACCAATGCCAAAACCAACCACAACCTTGCAGTGCTTACAAGAAAGTGAAAGGAGCTTTGGGAAAATGACCTAATTGATCTAATTATTGTTCCAACAAGCAGGCTTCCTTTGTAGGGCAGCCCACACAAACTATAGCACATAGCACCGGAGGATTTTGGTTGTCCCAGTAATGACTGACTGTGTGCGTGGTTGGAAGCAACCTGCTAACTCCTTGTGGATAGAGTAAGTTTCTAATATGGTCCCCATAGTCTGTCTTATTGCGGTGCGCACTAGTAGGCCTTCGGTGTGTGCTTGGTAGGTTGATCAATGTGAAGGCTTTTTTTGAGTGCACTTGAGGGCTTGAGGGATTCAGGAGCTTAAACTTCAGATTGTAAATAAAAGATGTTTTTATTAAGCAATTAGTTTGAATTTTTAACAATATACCAGAACTTATTCACCTAGATGACTCCTTTCTTCCAAAGCAGTCAGTACACATTATATGGATAATGCTGTCACTACTTAAAAGTCTTTGTAATTCTTTTTTTTTTTTTTTTTTTTTTTTGAGACGGAGTCTCGCTCTGTCCCCCAGGCTGGAGTGCAGTGGCCGGATCTCAGCTCACTGCAAGCTCCGCCTCCCGGGTTTACGCCATTCTCCTGCCCCAGCCTCCCAAGTAGCTGGGACTACAGGCGCCCACCACCTCGCCCGGCTGGTTTTTTGTATTTTTTAGTAGAGACGGGGTTTCACCATGTTAGCCAGGATGGTCTCGATCTCCTGACCTCGTGATCCACCCGTCTCGGCCTCCCAAAGTGCTGAGATTACAGGCTTGAGCCACCGCGCCCGGCCAAGTCTTTGTAATTCTTCTTTGGAATGGCTATTAAAGTCATTTTTTTGAGACACATAAAACAGTAGTCTCATTATTTGAGGGCAATATCTTATATATGATAAAATGCAGCATGTCATTTATTCACCAGATAAATTGAATAAACTGAAGGCTCATAGAATTCTCAGATTGATGGTTCATTAGAAATTGTGCATGTCCACCTACCATCCAGTGCTTGTATTTCTTTATGTTTTTTAGAATCTGGAAGATCTGAGTTTGATCTTACTTTTGCTACTGTTTGACCTTGGGCAAGATAATTGACCTCTCTTAACTTTATTTCCTCATCTGTAAACCTGGGCTAATCATGCTGACGGGGTTGTTGTGGGGAATGAGAGAATACATATAAAAGGCTTAGTAGTGAGCCTAGCACATAGAATGTACTCAATAAATGATGGCTATAATAATGACAACCATTGCCCACTTTTAAATAGTCCATCTCTAAATAGTTAGGAAGCTCTCTTGTGATTTTTTTTTGCATGTTTCCGAAAGTTAAATCTACACTCAAAATTAAGTTTTGCTTTTACAGAGGTTTTTGAAAAAAATTGGGTGCATTCTGTTTTGAGGAATGGTAACATAGTTTGAGTCCATGTAGAACTTCCCACTTGAGAATATCACATCCTGATATTATAATAAAGCCAAATGGTTTTATTATAGTATGGTTTCTAAAGGAAAAAACACCACCTGTCATTTGATTGTGTAGTTACATATTACGTAAGTAATTTCAGGCTAAAGCCAGTGAGTATTACTGTCCTCTTCCTGTGTTTTCCTTGTTATATTTTGAAATGGACTGGATGCTTTGTCTTGTCTCTTTCCTGGGCAATGAATAAAATCTAGGTATGGACTTGATTGTGTAGTGCCATTAATGGATTAAGTAGCTATTTTAGACGTGTTTGTGAAACAGATTTTTTTTCCATCTGTAGAGGATGAAAAGGACACCATATCTGGAGCTAGAACATGTGGACTTGAGCTTTGTATGTCCTTCTGATTAATTGTGAGACACTGGGCAATTAACTTAATAGTTTTGTGCCTTAGAGTTTCCATCTTTAAAGTAAGGAATTGTAGTAGGAGCTATCTTTGCTTTAGTCTTAAGGATTTTGTAGGGCAAAGGAGGTAATTGGAAGTAGGATGCGGAAAGGATAAGGATGCCATGGATGTTTTTAGGTATCTGTATTTAGAATGAAGGTAATTTAGAAATCTCTTTTCTTTTTCTGTAAATATGCAATAACACGAGTGGATTGGCATTTTAGTGTACGTTATGTAACTGAAAAAAAACATAATAGGCTGCATCTGCATAGTTGATGTTCATGAAGGACAAATACTTTTTATAAAAAGAATGGCAGCATTTTATCCTCAGACTCGGTAGAAGTTTAGCTAGGTGTAAGCAGCAAGAGAAGGAAAGGTCAGGGTATTTTTTTTTTTCTTCTACTGAGTGTGAAGACTACTGGATAAGGAGAGAATGGGAGAGCTTGTTTTTCCTCTGCATTCAGGAGTGTGCACACTACTACTTTCCTAAGGACTGAGGAGGGAGAATTAGGCTTAATATAATGTCAAAATATTATTTCTATTACTCTTCTTCTTGGAGCTTCTTGATGCAGATAAAGGTTTCACTGGTTTGACAAGCAGACATAGTTTTGTTGGACCAGCAAGAGAAAGTACTTGCATTTCAACCCATACTTGCATTTCAACCCAAACCAGATTACTTGATTTACCTTTGAAAAGTAATGTATCACAGAGATATGAAAAATGATTTCTATTTTATGTAGTGGCATTTTCTTTTATGAGATAAGTAATAGTGATGAAAGAGAAGCTAGTGGCTCACACCTGTAATCCCAGCACTTTGGGAGGCCAAGGCAGGTGGATCACCTGAGGTCAGGAGTTCGAGACCAGTCTGACCAACATGGAGAAACCCCATCTGTACTAAAAATACAAAATTAGCTGGGCATGATGGCACATGTCTGTAATCCCAGCTACTTGTGAGGCTGAGGCAGGAGAATCGCTTGAACCGGGGAGGTGGAGGTTGTGGTGAGTAGAGATCCTGCTATTGCACTCCAGCCTGGGCTACCAGGGTGAAACTCCGTCTAAAAAGAAAAAAAAAAGAAAAGAAGAAGAAGAAGAAGAAGCTAGTTTTAGCAAAGATATAGTTTGGAGCCTTTAAAAAAATATTCAGTCTGTTTCCTGTGCTATCTGCAGAGTCTCAAAACAGGAGGTGAAAGCTTCCTGGCACTTTCTCAGGTGATTGCAGAAGAGTTAATTTTTTTTTCTCCACATGCTTCTTTTTCTTACAAAGTTCACTGTAGTGAAAATGTTTGCATAGCTGATATAGAATTTGAAATGATAAAAATGAAATGCGTTTGGAATTCTAAAGAGGAGTCCCACTCCCTCCACCCCAAACTTTTTTTGTCTTCTAAGAATCAAAATTGACCAATCAGTAGTACCTTGGGTGTGCTCTTTCAAAAGAAGCTCTGCTTTTGATACCAGCAGACATTCAGAGTTGGGGTTCTGGAATCAGACTGCTGCCTGGTTTGAATCCTGGCTTCGCTCCCTGTAAACTCTGTGACCTTGGACAAGTTAATATCTCTAAGCCCTGACTATATCCTCTACCAAATGGGGATAGTTACAGTTGTGAAGATTAAATGAGGTGATTCATGAACAGTGCTTAGCAGAGAATCCTGGCACATAATAAGGACTTAATAAATGTAAGCAATTATCATCATCATCATCATCATCAAATATAAAACCTTATGCTTGCTGCCAAAATGGAGGTAATTGTGAAGTTTGGATCTAGCCTCCCAGTAACCAAAAATATTTTTGATTACATCAGAGACAAACAATTTTAAGAGTGTAGCTTTTTAGCACTATGACTTGAAGTTGAACTTGCCCCTCTCCCATGTATATGTAAGGGCCATGCTTGGAGAACTCAATAGATAGTTTTCCTTATTTTTTGCACATATATGGTAACATCACTGAAATAGAAAACTACTTCTCCTTTCAATAGCATTGCAATTGCAGTCATTTAGAAATCTTTGCACAATAATATCGTAAACTTCTCATAGAGGAAACTCTATTACAGTTTTATTCATATATGCAAAAATTAGAATGTACCTATTATAACCATTTTTGTGGTTGCAAAAAGAACAATAGCTTTTAGCTGTTGTCTTACATGACTTCTTTGTATCATTTGACACTAGTTGCTGCATTCCTGATTTAAACTCTCCTTTTCTTCTTTCTTTTCTGGCTGTTCCCACCCAGATTTTTTCTAAGGGCTGTCTTCTTCCTGCTTTTTAAAACTTAGCTTCACACAGGACTCTGCCATTAGTCCCCCCGCTCTCTCTCTCTTTTTTGAAATCCTACAGACTCTTGACCACATTCACTTGCATGGTATCATCTACGAGGATGCCTCCCACATACAATTTTCTAGTCCACAGATGTTTCTGGAACTACAGCCCTCTATTTCTACTCAAGCATCTTATACATACCACAAACCCAAATTCATTGTCCTTTGTTCCAAACTTGTGCTTCTTTTTAGATCAGTCATTTCAGTGAATGACACCACCTTGCTCATTTACCCAAGTCAAAAAATCGGAGTCTTCCTGAACTTTTTACTCTCTGCCATAACTATTCAACACATTCCCGAGCCTTGTTGATTCTAGCTCATCAACAATCTCTGCTTTACCTCTTTGATCCAGCTACAATGAACTATTTTTTCAGTTCCTCCAATGCATCATGTTGTTTTTGCCTTAAATGCTTTCTTCCTCACCATCGTCTTGGCCTGTCTAATACCTACTTATTGCTCAATACTTAGCTTTGAAACCCTGCCTGATTGCCACTTTCTCCCTGTATGCCCTATTCGTGTGCTCACACTATATTTCAATTAGTTTTCTTGTTAGTTGCCTTAATTTACTTTGTGTGTAGATTGTATTATGTTCCTCTCTGTGTTTCCAGTGTGCAATCCCTTGTCCATTGCATAGTGTTTGCACAAAAATCATTTCTTGAAAAAGTAAAAATGACCGAGGGTGGATGAAATGTCTTTTATAAGGAAGGATTACATAACCAAGTGTTTGGATATCATTAATTTAAAGATTTTACATTTTTGTTAATATGAAGTTCTGCATTCTATGCAATGTGAAAATTGCACAAAATGCATACTCTTCAAATGGATTTACAGGTAAATAAAATTACAGTTGTCAAAAGTACTTAAAATATATTTGCTAAATCAATTGTTACAGTATTTATATAACAAGTTACATGTTTCTTGAACATTCATTGTGGTTTTGGTTCTGTCCGATTAGCTAAATTTTCCTTTGACTATATTCAAAATAATAGTTATGATTCTTAAAGTGGTAGGCAGTTTTAGCACACAGCCAGCTGTTTTTTTGTTTGTTTGTTTGTTTTAAGATAAAGTGGCGATCTATCTAAAGTCAGGGCCTCTTCAGACTGTAGTTTTACTTGGATCCTGTTCAAGTTTTATGTATTGATTACTCAACCGATAAATAAGCTTTAAGTTGGGATTCTTGTTTTGCAGTATTATTATGTTGGAAATTCATATGCATTTGTTTCTTCCATTTTGAAAAGATATGGATAGCTCTGCATAAATGAACATATATATAGGCTTAGAAATGAAATATTTCCTGTATCAAAAAGTACATTAAGCAAAAAATATATTCTTATCAATACTCTTCTTTCCTGTAACATGAAAAGCTCAACAATTTCGTTTAGAACTTTTAGCTTCTTTCAGTCCATTTATTCTATTTGTGTCTTGTTTTTCTCTCCTTCTGGACTTTTCAAGACCAATGTTACCAACAGCATATAGCTTATCATGTGAGTCTCATTTGATATTTGATGTGGGATTAAAACTGGAGTGGTGTTCAGCATTTCAGGGTATCTTTCATTTTCATTGGTCTCAGGGTCTTGGTCTTCCAACAGAATAAAATTAAATGGGTATGTGTGTGTATACATATATGTTTATGTATATATACATGTACAAATGCACATGTATATACATAGACATTTATGTATATGTAATTTTATTTTAAGAATAAATGAACTTGCCTCAGAAGTAGAAATAGATAATAGCTCATAAACAGTTTAGCACATCAGGATTATATGTGCTTGAATCTTAAGCTCTCCAGGAAAGAGAGTTTAGATATTTATTGCTTGTGCCTATTATGTACTGGGTACTTTGGTATATATTAGCTTAATTCATTTTCATAACAGCTTTGAGAGATGTGTTATTATACCTTGGTTTTATTTCTTCGATGTTCCTCAAGTACCTTAATTCCTATTTCTTCTTTTTATTTTTTTATACAGAATTTTTCACAGATTTGTTTGTCATCCTTGTGCAGGGGTCATGCCAGTCTTTTGCTTATCATGCTAATATTTTTAGTGAACACTTACTGTTTATTCATCCTGATTACGGGACTTATCATCTCTGTATTATAACACCCTATTAATTTACCTCCCTGTGTCTGCTTTTGTCACCATCAAGTCTATCCTCATGTAGCTGCCTGAATGATCTATGTAAAATACAGAGACAATCATGTCCTTCTTCTCTTTAAAACTCTTCAGTATCTTCCCACCACCTTTGACCCATATTAGAGCTCCACCTCTTTGAGAATAGAGTGAGTTCTTCCTAGCTATTAAAATGTATGTAGAGTAGTTGCTCAAAATGTTTAATGATAACATGACTATTCCAGAGTATTTCTACATCATCATTTAAAAATTCATTCCAGGTCCTCTTTAGGTCCTCCTTAAAAGGTGACACTGGCTGGGTGTGGTGGCTCATGCCTGTAATCCCAGCCCTTGGGGAGGCTGAGGCAGGCAGGTCACTTAAGCCCAGGAATTGGAGACCAACCTGGGCAACATCACGAAACCCCGTCTCTACAAAAGAATTCAAAAAAATAGCTCGGTGTGGTGGTACGTGCCTGTGGTCCCAACTACTCGGGAGGTGTAGGTAGCAGAATCACCTGAGCCAGGAGGTCGAGGCTGCAGTGAGCTGTGATTGCACCACTGCATCCTAGCCTGGACAACAGAGTAAAACCCTGTCTCAAAAAAAAAAAAAAAAAAAAACAGTTGACACTTGTAAAAGGACTGAATGTCTCATATGTTCATATGTCCCTCAGTAGTGCAGAGTATGGGAATCTATATTTCAAACTACAAATATTCCCTTAGCTCTTTGTATAATAATATCAAGCTACTGGCTTGCTAAAACTGCAAGATCTTTTCTATAGGAATAACTGCTAAGCCTGTTTTCCTTCATCCTCTATCTGTGCAGCTGAAAGTCTTAGGGATTTGTTTAATGCTGTATTAGTTTCCTAGAGCTGCTGTAACAAATTAGCACAGACTAAGTGGTGTAAAACAATAGAAGATTATTCTCTTACAGTTCTGGAAGCCAGAAGTCTGAAATGAAAGTGTTGGCAGGGCTGTGCTCTCTCTGCAGGCTATAGGGAAGAATCTCCCTTCCTTGTCTCCCAGTTTCTGGGGGTTTCTGGCAATCTTTGGCATTCCTTGGTTGTAGCAGCATCATGCCAATCTCTGCCTCCATCTGTTTTTTTTTTTTTTGAGACGGAGTCTCGCTCTGTTGCCCAGGCTGGAGTGCTGTGGCCGGATCTCAGCTCACTGCAAGCTCCGCCTCCCGGGTTCCCGCCATTCTCCTGCCTCAGCCTCCCAAGTAGCTGGGACTACAGGCGCCCGCCACCTCGCCCGGCTAGTTTTTTGTATTTTTTAGTAGAGACGGGGTTTCACCGTGTTAGCCAGGATGGTCTCGATCTCCTGACCTCGTGATCCGCCCGTCTCGGCCTCCCAAAGTGCTGGGATTATAGGCTTGAGCCACCGCGCCCGGCCTCTGCCTCCATCTTTACATAGCCTGTGTCTCTGTATCCAAAGTTCTCTCTCCTTCCTCTTGTAAACACACAACATTTGATTTAGAGCCTACCTTAATCCAGTATGACCTTATCTTAACCTGATTATATCTGCAAAGACCCTATTTCCAAATGAGTTCACAGTCACAGTACCAGGATTAAGACCCGAACATATCTTTTGGGGGATACAATTGAAACCACTACAAACCTTATTGCATTTTGTCTTATTAATGTTATTTCATTGTTATGTCTGATTCTATAATCCAGCATATTAGCCATTCTTCCACTGATTTTGTATCAACTACCAAAACAATATGCATTCCTATATGAAGTATCCAAAATAAAAATGTTGACAAAAAGAAAGAAGCACAAAAGCCCTGTGAGTGTCATGCCATTAAATATGTTTTCTCAAGTCAGCTTTAAGCCACTAATCAATATATTTTAAATATGACAGTTTCACTAGGTATAAATCTATCATGGTACCATTCAATCTATATATTTCATCAACTTGTCTATTCACTCAATAAATATTTATTGGGTGTCTACAATGTATCAGGCACTGTGCTAGGCTCTAGAGGAGCTTACAGTTGAGTCTCCAAGTGCATCCTACTTTGCTGAGATGTACATACTCTCTACAGCTTTTCTTTGATGCCCTGTCTAGATTCCTAAAAAAATAGGAAGTTGAAATGAACTTGGGATGACTTATTCATAGGGAGCCAACAATTGCTCCTGTGATCATTATTACTCTTTATTTTTACTGGAGGCTAAAATTTTTGTGGAGAATTTTCTAAGAATCTCCACTCTCCACTGTTCTTAAAAATAATGTTTTAAGCAAGTTTCATTGGCTTTCTTTTTCATTCTTTTTTTTTTTCATATAACCGTCATTGCGTTAGATCTTTTTCATTCTTCCAAAATAATTTTAGAAACAAGTTGAGTAACTCCAGGAAAAAGCCTGATAGTATTTTTGTGAGTATCACATTACTTTTATAGAATAACTTACTTTAAGGAGAATTGACATCTTTCTGATATTGAATCTTACTCTTTCTAAGAACATGGTATGTCTTTCCATTTGTTCAAGTCTGTGCCTTTCTTGGGGTTTTTTTTTCTCATACAGATTTTGGAATTTCGTATAGAGCTCTTGCTTAGTATTTTCTTTCATCATTTTTTTGCCATCATAATTGAGATGTATCATTTCTTCATTTTAAAATTTTGAATACATGAAGGCTATTGAGTTTTTGTATGCTGACTTTATAACTTTATTTTACTCAATTAATTTTTTTTGTAGTCATTTTTCCATCTATTCTTTTGGGTTTTCAAGATATACAATTATATGCTCTGCAAATAGAAAATAGTTTTGTCCTTTCTTTTCTACTCAATTTTTATACCTGTAATTGCTTTCTTGTTTTCTGATTGCATTGGTGAGTATCTCTGATACAGTGTGAAATATAGCAAAGAGAGTGGGTATTCTTGGCTTGTGTTTTACTTTAGTAGGAAAACTTCTTGTATTTCTCTTTTAAGTAAGATATTCTTTTGGGCTGAGGTAAATATACTAGGCAGTATCTATCAATTCTTATTTTGTTACATTTTTTTTTTTTAACCAAATGGGTGTTGAGTCAAGTTTATTTTCTGCATCTGTGGAGACCATATTGCTTCCTCTCTTAACTTTATTAATATGCTGGGTTGAATTTCATCATATTTTAAGAATCTTTGCATTGATATTAATAAGTTAGATTGGTTCATAGGTGTTTTTCTGGGGGGTAGAGTGGGAAGTAATTTTAGTCAGGACCTGGAAACAATGTGATACTCACTACATAAAGTGAGCCTGGAAATTTTGCTTCCCTTTCTATATCTTTGGAATAATATAATAGCAATTGGTGTTATCTGATCTTTAAAAGTTTTTTAGAGTTCCCCTGTAAAACCATCTGGCCTGTGCTTTTTTTGTAGTGGAACTCTTTAACTTCTTTCTCTATTTGTTCTATGACACTTGTTCTATTTAGACTTTCTGTTTCTACTGCGGTCAATTTTGGTAAGTTTTATTTCTTTAAAAATTTATGCATTTCATATACGTTTTCAAATTTGTTTGCATAGAATTATGCAAATGACTATTTTAGAAATTTTTAAAATTCCTCTGTTTTGATGTTTATGTTCTGCTTGTCATTTCTAATGCATACAGTCGGCCCTCTGCATTTGGGGGTTTTTGCATCCATGGATTCAACCAACAGTAGATCAAAAATATTTGGGAAATAAAAACAGCAAAAATAGTACAATAAAAAAAAATAGAGTATGACAACTATTCCTGTAGCATTACTTTGTATTCGGTATTATAAACTAGAGATGATTGAAAGTATACAGAAGGATGTGCATAGGTTATATGCAAATACTATATAATTTTATAAAAAGGACTTGAACATCCAAGGATTTTGGTACCTGCAGGAGGTTAGGGGTGGGGGTGGTCCAGGAACCAATCCCTGGTGTATACTGAGGGATGACTGTATTTAATGTTGTGTATTTGTGCTTTCTCCCCTGCCCCCTTTAAAAAATTTGGTTAGTTAGTGGTTTGTCTATTTTGTTGATTTCTTTTTCAAGAAACTAGTTATTTTTATTTATTGATTGATTAATTCTAGTTTTTGGCATTTCTAAATTAATTTCAGTTTTTATTATTAATTTCTGATTATTTTTTCCTTGATTTCTTTGTTTTGGTATTCCTCTAGCTTTTTGAGTTAGCTGTTAATTTTTTTTTTTAATTTTTATTGGTATAGGCATTTCATGCAATATATTTTTCTTTGACACCTCCTTTAGTTATAGCCTACAGATTCTGGTAATGTCAGGCTTTATTATAACTATTTTCAAGAAATTCTGCAACTGAATTTTGTATATTTGCCTTTGACCTAAGAGTGGTTTAAAAGTGTATACATTTCCATGTGGAAGGGCATTTTTGTTTTTCTGTTTTGTTGTTGATTTCTAATTTTATTGCCTTATGGTCTGAAGATACTATTAACATTATTTCTGTTCTTTAGCGCATTGAGGTTTCTGCTGTGTCATAAGATTTAGTTAGTTTTTGTGAATACCACATATGTATTTAAAAATAAGTTGTAATCTCTATTATTATTGATACAATAATATGAGTTTGATGTATATTATATCTATGAGATCTACCTTATTAATGTTGTCTAGGTCTTTTATAACTTTTATTAATTTTTAGTCCACTTGATCTTGGATTGTGAGAGGTATGTTAAAGTCTCCTATTATTAGTGTGTTTCTATCTATTTCCCCTTGCATCTTCTGTTAGTTGCTGCTTAATCGAAGTTATTACTGTGTTACTGGGTGCATAAATACTAATAACTAGTATCTTCATTGTGAATGGTAGCCTTAAACATTATAAAAGCCACTTCTTTATCTATTTTAATGCTTTTTGGTCTGAATTCCACCTTGTCAGATATTACGATTATGACCCCATTTTCTTTTTATTTGTGTTTGCCTGATATATCGCCATCCTTTTATTTTTAACTCTTTTGAATCTCTTTGTTTTAGGTGTGTCTCTTGTATTCTGCATAGTGTTGGATTTTGCTTTATTAGCCAATCTGAAAATCCTTTTCTTTTAATAGGTGAGTTAAGCCCATTTACATCTATTGATATGATTAATATGTTTGGCCTCAGTTCTATCATATTGTTTTTTTATGTATTTTATATCTAAACTCTTTCATTATGCAATGGGTTTTATTTGCTCATTGTTTTCTATTGGTTAACTTTATACTAAGACTTCTACATAATACTGCTAGTCCACTCGTTTTTGGACTAACTAGTTCCCTACATTGAATAATATTGCAATTACCTTGTAACCTCTTCTGTCCCCCCTCCTTCTGACCTGGTATCTGATATACAATAGTGTCATTTTGTTTACAATTAATACCTATTAGACAATCATATCCGTATGCCCTCCATGCCCCCTGATTTTTGATAATTGTATTATAGCTACTATATTTTCTTTCTTTTTTTAAAATTTTTTATTTTTTTGAGATGGAGTCTCGCTCTGTCGCCCAGGCTGGAGTGCAGTGGCGTGATCTTGGCTCACTGCAAGCTCCGCCTCCCGGGTTCACGCCATTCTCCCGCCTCAGCCTCCCAAGTAGCTGGGACTACAGGTGCCCGCCACCATGACTGGCTAATTTTTTGTATTTTTAGTAGAGACAGGGTTTCACCGTATTAGCCAGGATGGTCTCTATCTCCTGACCTCATGATCAGCCTGCCTTGGCCTCCCAGAGTGCCGGGATTACAGTCGGTGAGCCACTGCGCCCGGCCTATAGCTACTATATTTTGTTTCCTATAATCGTGGTTTAGCTTTGTTTTGCAGGTAAATTTATATTTAATACTCATCACTCATTCTTATACTGCTGTCTTTCAATCTTTTTCGTTGTCCTAATCTCCATTTCTAATAGATCCTTTAGGAAGGACTTACAGAATCAATTATTGCCTGAGTTTTGGCAAGTTTATAATAGTTTGCAACTTTGTACTTGGAGGTCAGCTTGGGTGGATATAAAATCTTTGACTTATATTTCGCCAACTTGAGTATTTTAAATTTGTCACCTCATTTTTTTTGGCATTAAGAATTGGTGAAAAGTCCAGTGACAATCTTGTTTTCTTAGTGGCTTAGTCTTTTTAAAAAATCTCCTTTTAAGTAGCCTTAACTACAATATGATTCATTGTTGGGTCGTGCTGAAATGATTGCAGTATGTCCTTTCAATAATTTCAAGATTTTTTTTTTTTATTTTAGGAAATACGGTTTCTGAAGATATAGTTTTAATGCTTGTTTTGTTCCATTGTTTGGCATTGTCCCTTGCAATCCCTATCATATGTGTGTTGGGTATTTTTTACTTATCTTCTGTATGGATCATTTTCTATTGTACGCTTTAAAAATCTCTTCCTTTATTTCTTTTAGATTTTTTCAGAATTACCCATATAATATACCTTTATTAGTCTACATGTAAACTAGCCTATTCGTGGTGATTCTGCATGTATATAGAACTATATATTTATTTAGCCCTTATTTTGAAATGTTAAATTTAAATAAAAAGTCAGTAACATTCAGTTGAATATTATCTTATTTTGCATAAATTCAGCTTATTCATTATAGGTAAGTACAAGCATTTGACTACTATCACCATGTCTTCTAATGTAGACATGCCCAAATACATACATAGTAAGATACGTGTCATTTTGTCCTCTTTTTGTTTATGTGGAAATAGTGATAAATAATAAAATTCACCAATTTGCAAAGCACAAATTGATGAATTTTGCTAAGAATATACAGTCATGTAACCACTGCCACCATAAAGATAAAGACCCATATCCTGGCCAGACATGGTGCCTTCTGTCTGTAATCCCAGCACTTTGGGAGGCCAAGGTGAGTGGATCACTTTAAGTCAGGAGTTTGAGACCAGCCTGGCCAACATAAACCCCATCTCTAGTAAAAATACAAAAATTAGCTGGGCATAGTGGCGCATGCCTGTAATCCCAGCACTTTGGGAGGCTGAGGTAGGCAGATCACTTTAGGTAAGGAGTCTGAGATCAGCCTGGCCAACATGGCAAAACCCTGTCTCTACTGAAAATATAAAAATTAGCCGGGCGTGGTGGCGCACACCAGTAGTCCCAGCTACTCGGCAGGTTGAGGCAGGAGAATCTCTTGAGCCTAGGAAGCCAAGGTTGCAGGGAGCTGAGATCGCGCCACTGCACTCCAGCCTGGGCAACAGAATGGGACTCAGTCTCTAAATAAATAAATAAATAAATACCCTTATCTTTATCTTAGAAAGATTCCTTGTATCCTTTGCTCTTGATCCCTTCCTTCAACTCCCCTTTCCAGGAGGACATTGCTTTCCTTTTTGTTATTAGTGTTGCCTTTTATAGAATTTCATGTAAATGGAATCATTCAGTGCATAGTCTTTTCTTACTTTTTTTTTTTTTTCTCGAGACGGAGTCTTGCTCTGTCGCCCAGGCTGGAGTGCAATGGCACAATCTCGGCTTGCTGCAACCTCTGCCTCTTAGGTTCAAGCGATTCTCCTGCCTTAGCCTCCCCAGTGCTTGGGATTACAGGTGCACACCACCATACCTGGCTAATTTTTTGTATTTTTGGTAGAGACAGGGTTTCACCATGTTGGGCAGGCTGGTCTCAAACTCCTGACCTCGTGATCCACCTGCCTCGGCCTCCTAAAGTGCTGGGATTACAGGTGTGAGCCACCACACCCGGCTTTCTGTCTGACTTCTTTTATTTAGCATAATGTTTTGGAGAGTCACTCATGTTGGGTTAATTAATATTTTGTTTTTATTGCTCTATATAGTCCATGGCATTTGTATATTACAATTTGTTTATCCATTCACCCGTTGATAGAAATTTGGGTTGTTTTCAGTTTTGGGCCATTATGAATATTTGCATACCTGATTTCATGTGGACATATGTTTTTTTTTCTCTAGGTTGAATACCTAGGAATGGAATTGCTTGATAATATGGTTGATGAATGTTTACCTTTATAAGGTATTCCTATACTATTTTGCAAAGTAGCTGTAACGTTTTATGTTCCCACCAGCAATGCTGGACAGAGTTTCAGTTGATCTGCATTTTCACCAACACTTGGTATTCACAGTCTATTTAACTTTAGTCTTTCTAGTTGGTGTGCAGTGGTATCTTATGGTTTTAATGAGCATTTCTCTGAGGATTAGTGATGTTGAACTTTTTTTTATGTGCCAGTTGACTATTTGTATATCTTCTTTTGGGAAATTTCTGTTCCAATCTTTGGTCTATTTTTATTGGAGTTTTTGGGTCTTTTTATTGAGTTTTAAGAGTTCTTTATATATTCCAAATACAAGTTTGTTGCTTTGAAACATTTTCCTTCCAATCTGTGGTTTACCTTTGTGTTTTCTTAACAATGACTTTCGAGAAGCAAGACTTAAATTATACAACCCATTTTCAATTTTTTTTCTTTTAGCATTTGCACTTTTGGTATCTTGTTTAAGGAATCTTTGCCTAAACCAATGTCACAAAAATTTTCTTCAGTATTTTCTTCTAGAAGCTTAATGGTTTTATCTCTAACATTTAGGTTTATAAACATTTTTGAGTTAATTTTTATGTATAATGTGAGGTAAAGTTTGAGGTTCATTATTTCCATATACAACATCCAATTGTATCTTATCTCTATTGGATTATCCTGGTACCTTTGTTGACAGTCAATCACTCATATATGTGTGGGTCTGTCTCTGGACTCTATTTTGTTTTTCATCTATTCTTATGTCAATGGCATATGATCTTTAGTACTATCAGTCTTCCAACTTTGTTCTTATTTTTCAAAATTATTTCAAATATTTTAAGTCCTTTACTTTCCATGTAAATTTTTAAATCAACTTGTAATTTGCTTCAAAGGAAGCTTATTTGGATTTTGGTCTATAGATCCATTTGGAGAGGATTACTTTCTTATCATTCCTTGGAATGACATATATCTAAACTTATTTATGTCTTGTTTAATTCTCTTTTGCAATATTTGGTAGTTGTCACATCTTTTCATTAAATGTATTCCTAAGTATTTTTGTGAGTGGATTTGTTTTTTCAAGTTTTATTTCCTAATTATTTGTTGTTAGTATAGATAAATACAATAGCTTTTTCATGTTGGTCTTATATCCTGTACCCCTGCGACACTCACGTATTTGGTGAGTAGTTTAAAAAAAGAAAAAAATTATGTATAATTTAAGGTTTTCAGTATGCATTGTTATGCCATTTGTGAATAAAGATAATTTTACATCTGCCTTTCCAATCTGTATGCCTTTTATTTCTTTTTATTGCTGATTGCACTGGCTAGGACCTTCAGAACAATGCTAAATGAAAGCGATGTGAGTGAGTGTTCTTGCCTTGTTCTTGACCTTAGGTGGAAAGCTTTGAGCCGTTCAGAATGTTAGACCAAACTTGCATTCCTTTATTCCTGAATTACACCCTATTTGGTCGTAATGTATTCTTCTAAAAATATTGTTGGATTCAGTTTTCTAATATTTAGTTAGGGAGTTTTGTATCTGTGTTTTCGTGGGATACACTGGTCTGTAGTTTTCTTGTGATATCTTTGTCTGGTTTTGAAATCAGGATAAAATTGGCTTCATGAAATGAGTTGGGAAGTGTTTCCTTTTCTACATTTTCTGAAAAGGTTTGTGTAGAATTGATAACGATTCCTTGATTTTTTGATAAATTCACCATTGAAGCCATCAGAGCCTGGAGGTTCCTTTTTTTGTGGGAAGGTTTCATATTTTAAATTCAGTTTCTTCAAGTGATGAAGATTTCACAATTTTTGTTTGCTTTAAATTCTTCTTAAGTCAGTTATGGTTATTTGTGTCTTTTAAGGAATTTGTCCATTTTGTCCATTTGACAGATTTGTCTAGTTGCCATTTACTGGTATAAAGTTATTTATAATAATCCCTTATAATTCTTTTTGTATCTATAGAATTTGTTGCTATGTTCCTCTTTTATTTCTGATATTGGCAATTTATGTCTCTTTTTTTCTTGACCTGTTTGGTTAGAGGTTTATAAATTTTATTGATGAACCAACTTTTTGTTTCAATGATTTTCTCTATTGTTTCTCTGTTTCCTATTTTATTGATTTTTGTACATAATTATTTATACCATTTCCTTCCTTTGGTTTGTTTGGGTTTTAATTTGCTCTTCTTTTTCTAGCTTCTGAAAGTGAAAACTATATTATTAATTTGAAGTCTTTCTTCTTTTCTAATATAGGCACTTGAAAGCCGTGCATTTCTTCGTAAGTCCTGCTTTAGGCGCATTCTACCAGTTTTGTATTTTCATTATTCAGTTCAAAATATTCTCTAATTTATCTTGCAATTTTTTACTTTGACCCAAAGTTTCTTTCTTTAGAAGTGTGTGTGGTTTTTTGAGGGGGATCGGGGTAGGGAGATGGAGTTTTGCTCTGTTGCCCACAGTGGAGTGCAGTGGCACGATCTCAGCTCACTGCAACCTCCACCTCCCAGGTTCAAGCGATTCTCTTGCCTCAGCCTCCCGAATAGCTGGGATTACAGACATGTGCCACCATGCTTGGCTAGTTTGCATTTTCAGTAGAGACGGGGATTCATCACGTTGGCCAGTCTGGTCTCAAACCCCTGACCTCAGATGATCCGCCTGCCTTGGCCTCCCAAAGTTCTGGGATTACAGATGTGAGCCACCGTACCTGGCCTAGAAGTGTGTTGTTTAATTTCCAAATATTTGGGATTTTCCTGGTTATCTTGTTTTTGATTTCTAACAATTCTATTTTTGTTAGAGAATATATTCTGTATGCTTTCAATCTTTTGACATTTATTAAGACTTGTTTTATGACCTCAAACATAGTCTATACTGGTAAACATTCTATGTGCCAATTGAAAACAAAATGTATTTTTAAATTGTTGGGTGATGTGTTGAAATCTTCTATGCATTGGCTGATTTTTGTCTAGTTTTTCTAATAGTTGCTGTTAAAGCATATTGCAGTCTTTAGATTATGGAATTCCTTTTCCCTTTAAATCTGTCATTTTTGCTTCATGTGTTTGGAAGCTGTGTTACTGGGTTCATACACTTTTATGATTGCTATGTTTTCCTGTTGAATACCTCTTTTATTTTTATGAAATGTCTTTTTAATTCTTGTTAATATATTTTGCTTTGAAATCTATTTTATCTGATATTAATATTGCTACTCCGGACTACCTTCACATACTGTTTATCTGGTTTATGTTTCCCATTCATTTCCTTTCACCCTTTAAAGTTTTCCTACTGTCTTTTTAAATATTCTTTTTTGCATTTTTAAAATACTGGTTGACTGAGCAATTACTTGTACATCCTTAATTTTTCACAGTTAATAACGTACTACCTCATTTAAAATATAGAAATCTTGCAACTTTATAGGCCCATATCCCTCTTTATTTTATACTTATTTTATGTAATACATCTACATATGTTATAAACCCCACAAGACAATGCTGTAACTTTAATTTTAAAATTACATGGTTAATAAAGAAATTAACAGGAAAAAGAAAGTATAGTCTTTGGCATTTATCAAGATATTTACCATTTCTGGTGTTCTTTGTTTTTTTTTCCTGAGGGCTCCAGTTTCTATCTGAAATTTATTTTCTTTAGCCTGAAAAACTTTCCTTCACGTATTTTGTAGTGCAGCTCTACTTGTGACCAAATGTTTTAGATTTCTTTTGTCTGAAAAAGTCTTTATTTTGCTTTTATATTATTGAATAATATTTTTGCTGAATACAGGATTTCGCTTTGACATTTTCCTTTGAGTACTTTAAAAATGTTATTCCCTCTGGCCTTCTTGGTTTCAGAGGTGAATTCAGCCATTACTTACCATATATCCATAAAATGTATGTAAATTATTGTTTTTCTCTTGCTGGTTTGAAGATCTGCTCTTTATCTTTGACTTTCAGCAGTCTGAGTGTCACCTGGGCTTCTATTGGCCTGGGCCTCTGAGTGTTCATTCTGCTTGGTGTTTGTCATTTCACGTCTGAAAACTTCTGCCTGTTACCAAATCTGAGGACTCTTTGGCCATTATTTCTCAAATATTTTCTCAGCCCCATTCTTTTTGTCCTCTCCTTTTGGTATTCCCATCACACATATGTACCTCTTACTGTTTGATGCTACCTAACCAACCTCAGAGGCTCGCTTCTTTTTTTTTTTTTTTTTTAATCGTTTCTCTCCTCTGTTCTTCACCTTGGATACTTTCTACTGCTCTGTTTTCAAGTTCATGTATTCTTTCCTCTGTCATGTCTGTTTCTAATGGCTGTAAGCTCATTCGGTTAATTTTTTTAATTTCTGAAATTGTTTTTCAGTTCTAGAATTTCCATCTTGTTCTTCTTCTATGATTTTTTTTTTATTTCTGCTGAGACTTCCCATTTCTCTGATGAGAGTTTCATGCATTGAAAACATGTTTTGTTTTACTTAATTGAAGATAGTTTTAGCAATTCATTAAACTCCTTGTCTGTTAGTTCCAGCATCTATTTCCTTTCAGGATCAGAATATACTGACTTTTCTTGTGGGAATGTGTTTTATTTTCTTGGTTCTTCTTATTCTGGGTCATTTTGAGTTGTATCCCGGATATTATGAATGTTAAGTTTTGGAGACTTTGGGCTCTACTATTTCCCACTGATGAGGTGTTGTTTCCTTTGTTTTATGGGTAGTTTTGCTGACTGGGATTGAATTGCAAACTCTGTTCTCATGCAGCAGTTCCTTACTTTGTTCAGATCTTGTGTCTTTAGCTGGGCTGATTTGGGTCTATTTTGCACTTGAGTGGTTCAGGGGTCAGTCAGAGATGTCAGAGTTTGGGGATCCAGAGTTTAGGGTTTTTTTTCCTTGGGGAATTCCCTCACTTGCTTCAGGAAAGTAGTTTTTGGTTTGTTCATTTTTAGAATCTGCTCCATCACTTTCAGATCTTATCACTGGAGGAACTCCCTCTTTGCTTTGACTCCTGTTTTCAGACTGGGCCCCAGCTTCCAGTGAGTAGCTATTGATGACTTGAGAGTTCTGTTCTGAAGACCATCAGAGACCCGACTGCCTTCCTTTCGTGTCTTCCTGCATGGATGCTGAAGCCACATGGCTGTGTGGCTATCAGCAGTCTGTCCCCGTCCTTTCATATTTAGTCCATGGTGATACTTTGTCTCCTAATTTTGTTGCAGAGATTGTCAGTGGGTCTTTGGTTTTGTTATCCTCACTGATCTGTCTGTTTTTAACAGAGGGCCCCGGGTTGACTCAAAAACTATGCTGCTACCACCATCCTCTTTGCAGAATCCTCCTCTTTTACCATATTTAAGCTGATTATTTTTGAGTGCTTAAACTCTAGTCTCTGGTTTTTAGATCCGTTTTTTAAATAAATGGCTGCTGCCTTTAGAACCAGGCTTGTGGCTATTCATCTACTGTCTGTTTCTGGATCAAAATGAAGTCACAGCAGCTCTTTATTCTTTAATAAAGAAATGATTATCAAAAGTCATGAATACAGGGCACAGCCGTGATGGTGCGTGCCTTTAATCCCAGCTACTTGAGAAGATGAAGCCAGAGGATCGCTTGAGGCCAGGAGTTTGAGGTTGCAGTGAGCAGTGACTGCACTACTGCACTCCAGCCTGGGCAACAGAACAAGACTTTGTCTCTAAAAAAAAAAAAGAAAAAAACCAACTTGTAAATATGGGAGCCTTCTCAACAATGACAATATGCATATTGTGTTTTTCTTATGCCACTGGGATCATGCTTGCCCTTCAGTTTTTTGAATTAGATAATTTAATGTTTGGATAATACATCATCAGGGGATGAAACTGAAAAGCAAGGGAATGATAAATGAAAACATTAGAAAGGGACTTATATCTACGGTGTGTGAGGGGGGATTAAATCAGCGGTAGGTACAGATAAGATATAGGAAATGTTCTATCTTTTAATCTGGTGGTGGGTAAATGGGTGTACGTTATTATTACTTTTGAAAGTGTGTACATAATTGTATGCCCTCTTTCATATCATGAAGATGTGCTAAACTGTGTCTGGGCCACAATCTAAATTCACCTTCCTTGAGAGCTCCTCTTTGGGAGGTCACTGAGCAAAGTCAGAAGTGAGTCCTGGGAAAGAAGGGGTTCCTCCCGGTTGAGGCTTTGGGGGTTCTGTCGTGTAGGCCAGGGGGCCTCTGACCAGAAATGTGGTCAGGGAGTGGGTTACTCTATGTTTTCTGCTTAAGCTCAACATGACCTGCCTCTAGCTCTTAGAAGCAGGTCAAAGCAGACACTTTCTGTGGGGGTAAAACGAGTGTCCTTAGCTGTTTGAGGCCACTGTGGAGGAAAGTAGGAACTTTATTGGCTCAAGAACAAATATCTGGGCCACGCTTGCCGAGGCATTCTGCATTGGGTTAAAAGCATGGTCTGGGGTTCTTGGTGATGGCAACTTTCAGGAATTTGTCTCTTGAACCGCATTGCTCTGACCTTGACTGATTGCCCTCTATGCCTGATACACAACTGGGTGTTTTCTTCTCCCAGGAGAAACAATGCATCTATGAATGTCTAAATATGCCTTTATTTTTTATTTGTAGTTTGCCTGAATGTAGAATTCTACTTTGGGAACGTTGTTTTTCAGAGTTTTGAAGGCATAACTTCATCCTTGTTTCCAGTGTTGCTTTGGAGAATTTGAAAGCCATTTTGATTCTTGATCTTTCTTAAGTAATATAAAAAATTAAAAAATTCTCTAGAAGAATGTAGTCTTTTCTTTGTCCCTAGCTTCTGACATTTCATAACAATGTGCATTGCTGTGTCTATTTTTACTCATTGTGGTGGGCTCTTTTAATCCACCTTTATCTAAAAAGTTCTTAACTAATTTTGTTAATAGTTTTAACTCTTTTGGTTTTGCTATTGCCTTTTTCTGAAACTCCTTATATTCTGATATTGGCTATCCTGTATTTGTCATTTCTCTTTTATTTTGTCTATTGCTGTACTTTGGGGAAATTTTCTCAATTGTGTCTTCTAAACCTTCTATTGATTATTTCTGGGATTATGTTTTTGATCTACAAAAACTTTTTTTCTTCACTGTATGTTGTTTTTCTAACAACACAACAGCATTCATTCATAGGTAGAGTATCTTATCTTTCTGATATTAGTAACAGGTTTTTTTTTTGTTTGTTTGTTTTTTTAAGATAAGGTTTTCTTCTTCCCTACAGACTCTTTCTCTCCAAGTTGATTTTCTCTCCTTCTGGTCTTACAGTTAGAGGCTTTCTTTAGATTGTTGGCCATCCTTCCCTGTCTACTCACAATTAAGGGCTGAAACTAAGAAGCTGACCTGGGCAGGTTAGAGGGCCATTTACTGGGGGCACCCCTGGTGTCACTGTCCTCAGACCTTTCCTCTTTGACTTAGTCAGATTCACAGAAGGAAGGAGGATAAAAAGAGGCTTCTAGTCTCCAGCCTGAAGGGTAAGGGTCTAGCTGCCAGGGGTTGGAGGGCAGGGTTTGGTTGCGCTCTGCATTTAGCATTTACACTTCGTATAGCCAGCAAATCCCCTTGGTTAGGTAGATTATCCTGGCTTTCCATTCTGTTTGGTCTCTGCCATTCCGGAGATCCTCTGATGTGTCTCTCTTCTGGCAATGAACTTGAGATTTTCTGAGTCGAGGAAAGGTGCTCTGTCAGGTATGTGAAGTAGGGGAGAAAATTTAGGGTTCTCATTGCTCTTAAACAGTTTTCAGCCAATCCCCTTCATTTTTTTAGCACCCTCTTCTGCCCCTTACTTCTTGTTCCAAAGCTATCTGTTGCTGCCATTTCTGTGCCTTTTGAGAAGCCTGAAATGCACACTAGTTGGTTCTTGGCTTTGGAATCAGTTGGTTCTTAGCACTGCTGCTGGCCTGGGATTTGACTTTGTCTGGTCTCTTCCAAGTCAACTGCTACTTCTCTATTGGCTTGCAAGCTTCCAAAAATGATCTCGCTTTGTGTTTTCTTGCCTTGTCTCCTTTTCTTCTTGTCTTTGAAAAATGCTTTTACTGTAATTTGGTGACATTTTAGTTGTGTATGATTTAGATGATTGTCTTCACTTTGCAGTCCTGACCCAGAACCTTTCTCTTACTTTTCCATGCCTAGCATCTTCTCATCCTTCATGTCTTACTTAAATATTATCTCTTCTGAAAGGTCTTCCCGGACTATCCTGTGTCAAGAAGGCATTTCCCAGCCGCTTCTTTAGTCTGTATTTGAGTCTCTTGTAATATTTTTACAGACCTTTAAAAAATATTTACTGTCTTTTCGCTCATTTTTCACACTTTCTCATATGCTGCATGACATCAGGGACTGTGGCTGTCTTGTGCACTGTTACATCCCCAGCAACTGGCACATAGTTAACTACAATGAACATTTACTGAATGTGTGAAAGAACAGATTATACCTGGACTGCATGATTTTTTTTTTTTTTTTTTTTTTTTTTTGAGATGGAGTTTCGCTCTCGTCACCCAGGCTGGAGGGCTGGAGTGCAATGGCGTGATCTCGGCTCACAGCAACCTCCGCCTCCCAGGTTCAAGCGATTCTCCTTCCTTAACCTCCAGAGTAACTGGGATTACAGGTGCTCACCACCATGCCCAGCTAATTTTTGTATTTTTAGTACAGATGGGGTTTCACCACGTTGGCCAGGCTGGTCTTGACCCCTGACCTCAGGATGACCCACCCACCTCGGCCTCCCAAAGCGCTGGGATTATAGGAGTGAGCCGCTGCGCCTGGCCGAATTTTTTAAATTGATAACAATTTTCTCAGTTTTCTCATCAGTAAAGAAATAAGAGCAGGGAAATAAAAGAGCACCTACCTCACAGAATTGTTGTGAGGCTTAGAGAGTTAAAAGGATAGAACAGTGCCTGGCACATGGGAAACACTATAACAATACTATTATAGTTTTAAGTGTCTTAAAAACAGTCTTTAGAGAGTTGTAATTTTATATTTAATTGTGGTTCAATTTTGTTCAAGTAAAAATTTTGCTGTGTGATGGGCTGAATGATTCTTCTGAATTGTGTAGTATGTTCTGAATCAAAGTACATCTGAATTTTGACTCCAGGTTGATCACGAATGGCAACTTGAATTTTTGCACTGTCACGGAAGAGAATCGAGCTTCCACAGGAAAGTGGATCCCAAATAATTCCCAGAGGTTTTCCACATAGCCAGACATTTAAGGACAGTGCTGGCTACGATGCATCTTCTTGTTTAGGCAATTCTGGGCTATCTGTGTCTTCTTAGGGAGTAGAATTTATTTTCAGTGCAATCATTTTATTTTGAAATTGAGCCACATTGGATAGGTGGTTAATACTTCAGATACGTCTTGAGTATTGCACTTAGTTGTAGAAACTTAAAGAATGATTCATAATCATCAGCCTTCGTATATCCCTAAAATTATTTAATTTTCACCAAATAATTCCTCAGTTCTTCAAAAACGTATGATTTTTTAAATAGAGAGCTCAGTGAAATTTAGTAATGAGAGATTAAATAATTTTCTAGCTTTCATTTGCTAAATCCATATGTCTGAATTTATACTTTCTTGAAAAATCAGTAATGCTCTTGTTTCTCTCCCTCCCCTTGCAGTTTCAAGTAAAATAAGCACAGTATTCAGATGTCTTGTCTCATCAATTAGAAAGTGCAAGCTTGTGAGTCACTCTTCCAGTGGGGTAGGAAGTAGTTAAAATTTGGCCTCAGATTCTCTAATTTCAAAATCTTGATCTGAGGAAGCTGCTCAGTAAACTTTGAAAAACAAGTCTTTATAACCTAACCCAGTTGCATCAAAATAGAATAGATTTCCATGTTCTGTGTCAAATTATTACATATCCAACATTCAACTTGAAGAAAATTCACTGGCTGTATCAGTTTCTTCATCACATCATGAAATGAATCTGACTTTCAAAGTTTCTAGTACAAGCTCTCTTGACCAATAGTGCATTAGAAACTGGAACAGAAACCTCCTTTTTTGAGGCGGAATAGATTGTTTGAGGGGAATACATTTTTTTCCCTTTTCTTTATTGCAAGTGTCCCATCACTGGGACCCGGGAAGCAGTTCCATGTTTAGACTTTTTAAATCTTTTTTTTTTTTTTTTGAGTCAGGGTCTCACTCTGTCACCCAAGCTGGAGTGCAGTGGTGCCATCAAGGCTCACAGCCTCAATCTTCTGGGCTCAAGCCACTCTCCCACCTCAGTCTCCCAAGTAGCTGGGACTACAGGTATCACCATGACACTTGGTTATTAAAAAATTTTTATTTTGTTGAAATGGGGTCTCACTTATGTTGCCCAGGCTAGTCTTGAACTCCTGAGGTCAAGTCATTCACCTGCCTCAGCCTCCCAAAGTGCTGGGATTACAGGCATGAGCCATCACATCTGGCCTAGACTTTTTTCCATTGACAGGTGTTAGGTCTTACTAATTCATGTATGAAAGCTAACTAGATGGTTTTATGTATGTATGTACGGATGTGTGTGTGTGTATACATAGTGTACTAAAATGTGCAGTGGGGGTCACAGCTAGTTCAAATGTTTCTCTTTATAGGTGACATATCAGGAAATGGCTCTATCATTTACCTCCTACATGATCTCGGGCAAGTTACTTAACCTCTCTCAGCCTCAGTTTTTTCATTGGTAATGTGGAAATAATAGCAACACAACTATTTTTATGTTTACCAGCATATAGTAAACACTCAGAATTTAGAATTATTATTGTGATTATTGTGACCTTCTAGAGGTAAGGATTTTGTCTTATTTATGTTGATATATCGAAGTGCTTCATTAATCACTATCTGATGAATGAATAAGAACACTGGTATCTTTCCTTTCACTTTTGCTGCTTAACTTGTTGCTAATGTCTAAAATTCCCTAGGCTGGACATTTTGCTTTTCACATGTTAAATGCTGAAAAAATTTAATTAAATAATGTATGTGGAGTACTTTGAAAAATGTAAATGGCCATACAAATGTAATGGATGATGATGATGATGATGTTGATGATGCTAATGATGATAGTGTTGGAGTCACTTGCCAAAGAACAGGAATGTTCTTTGCTGACTTCCCCTGTCTGCTGAAAGTGCCAGGTAAAGTTTGCTACCTGAAACCAAAACTGGCTGAAGACTATGTATGTAAGTATGCAAATATTTGGAAGAGTTTAACAATGCCATTTGTGACATTTGACATCCTTGGGACTGTTCAGCCTCTCTACCTGTGTATCCTCTTCCACAACCCTTCATTTGTGTCTTTTATGAGGTTTTGCTTTCAGTTAAAGAAGATGACTTTCCTCAAAAGAGAAGATCTTTCTTTGATCAAGGATTTGCAAAGAACTCTGCTTGTGTGCTACAGTTGTCAAACAGTGCATTGTCGCCTTGCTCTTCCCACATCTCCATTTCTGAATATATCTTTTTTATTAGCTGCATTTGTCTTTTGTTCTTTACAAGATAAATCTCTGAATATAGAATAAATTTTAGTACCACATGCAGCAGTAGAGTGTGTGTGTGTGCACCTCGCATGTGCACGTGTGTCTATGTGTGTGTGTGTAGGGGGCTATTCTTGATTTTATTGATGACACAAGATCACTAGTATGTCTTCTGTCTTCTTTACTCCATAGGTTACACCATTTTAAGGGACAGAGTATTGAACTGGGAAAGGGGAAGAAGAGAAACTCACCTGTAATGGCTAATTATAGTAGTAATTTATTATCTACTATGTGCTAGTCATTGTGCTAGGTAGTTTATATATGCAATATTTGAAAGTCCTTATAGCAACTCTGTGAGATAGATATAATTACCCCCATTTTATAAATTAGGAAATTGAGACTCAGAGAAGTTCATGACTTTGTCCACATTCTCATAGTAAATAGAAAGCCAGAATTCAAATAAACCCTGGACTTAGACTCTTGGTGCCTCTGCTTTGTTTTGTTTTTCCCATCAGTAAAATGGATTGTGTGTGTGTTTGTGTGTGTGAAAAGCTCTCATTGTTGAGATGAGGCAAGGAGGAGGGTTGAGGTGACTCTTGTAGGAGCTGCAGAAAATTACAGATGTATGATGAGGTGAATGATGAAATACTTGGAAAAGTTGGAACATGTGGCTGGAAATGGAAACTAAGAAACCCCAAGGCCCATATTCTCAGAGTTTGTGTGGTTTTCCTTAGGAGACTGGTGAGTGCAGGTAATAGTTGCTAATCTGTGAATGAGGGAAGGGAGCATATGGAATTTGGAAAATACCCCTCAAATCTTGTTTGGCTTCCGATATTAAAGGATTTATTTGTTCATGTTGTGATAATAGTATGTCATTATATTCTTAATGTCTTTATTAGTGAGAAATTATATGAAAATATTGATAAGTTAAATAATGTGATGTATAGGATATGCTTTAAATACTTAAGCAAGAAAAAAAGAGAGAAAGAGTAGAAGGGGACAGATGGTGACTATTGAAGGTAGATGATGAGTGTCTGCCAGTGGGGTAGCCTGGATACCTTCTACCCTCAGGGCCTCTTCTCTGTGGCTCTAATCCAATAGAGGAAGGGAATCTAACTCATTCTGAATAGAATAGGGCCAATGTTAGCTGTGCTAAGCCCTGTATTTTTTCTACCGTTCCTCCTAAGATTATTTTTCCCCAAACGTCCTTCTTAGAGATTTTCCGCTATGAAGGGTGTTTCACTTTCCAGCACCTAGAGGTACATAGCTCTAATCTCAGTCAAGACTGACTCAGAAAATGAAAAATATTTATATGCCTCTGCTCTGAGTGTTCTCTGAGCTGGTCAGGGTGAGAGAGGGGCACGTATCATCCTATAACCTTGAGGCCATGCCTGGCTTCTCACACAGTTAGTTCCGTAGAGTGGGGCTCTCTGTTTGGCCTTCTGACTCTTGGAATGGGTATTCTTTGATCTCACTCTGTCCTTGAAGATAGGATCCCATCCTTATTCCATTCTTAAGCTTTCAGCCAGACCAGCTCCATACCCCAAAATGGATGGTGGTGGAATTGGGGGATTCTAGAGGAAAGTGATACAAGTAGTTCTTATGATACAAATTGTTCTTCCTATGAGTAGTAGGAAGAGGAGGTAGTGGAAACTTTCCTGTTATATTCAAGATTCAAAACTAGCCCATGAAAGGAAAATAAGTTCTGAACTGCTTCATTGTATCAAGAGTCCTGTGGCAATTCATTCATTCATTTCTTCATTTCTTCATTCAGTCATTCAGCAAACATTTAGGACCAGACACTTGTTAAATGCTGGGTATACTAAAATTAAAGAGACGGTTTCTGATCTGAAGGTTCTGATAGCCTAGTGGAGGAGACAGCCATTGAGTTAATAATTGTAGCATGCGTTGATAAATGCCATCCATGATAGAGGGAAGTCCCGTGTGCTATGAACGTGCTGAGGAAATGCATGTAATGTGGTTTGTGGGAAGGTTAGTTATCTACTGGGGAAACGGGTACAGCTAAGCTTTAAAGAATTCTTAGAATTTAGCCAGGCAAAGAAGTATGGATTGTATTCCTGTAGTAGAGAATGTGTCTAGAAACATGTAGGAATAACAGCATCATGAGTTAGAGTTTTTGCAAGTCAGTATGACTGAAGTGTGGGACACAAGGAAAAGAGGCAGAAGGTGAAACCCGACAGGTGAGCAGGGAGCTTTTCATGCTGGGCTCGATATGCTAAGTTAATTGTTTGGATTTCAACCAGCAGAAAATGAGGAAGATTTGAACTTGAGAAAGATCACACTGGGTGTCATGCGGAAAAAGGATAAGAAGGGATCAGTCTGGACATCACAGCAGTTAATCTAGGGAAAAGATTACAAGAGCTTGAATTAAGGTGATGTCAACGTGGAAGGAGAAAAGGGTAGACCCTGGGGTTGATTTCTAGACAGAACCAGTAGGGTCAATAAGTAGAATCACTAGTCTATATGAAGGACACAAAAATAGTGAGTAAAGACAGATATACAGTGGCAGGTAATTGAGGAGGATGTCTGATTCCTTATTGATCCGCTAGTCAAGAGAAAAATTTAAAAAGGTATCAGGCATGATTTTTACTTAAACCATTGTGGTGAATAGTTATAACAACGCACATTTGTGAAATATGTCCACATGCTCTTTATTTATGTCTATCATTTCTTAATGACAGCTTAGAATGAAAAGAAGATGAATGGCTTATAAGGGGGCAATGACAGAAAACCATCTGTAAAATCTTAGGCTTTATGTCATGCAAGAAGAAACCAATAAAAAATTAAGATGGAATTAGGACATATACTATCAAATCTACAATATTAATAACTAGCACTGGCAAAGAATGTGGGGAAAATGTTACTTTAATTTCTCATTTAGCAAAAACAGAACAGAACAAACAAATAAGAACTCCTGAGGCTTATACATATTAAGTGATTTGCTTGAAGTCACACATAGCTGTAGGAGGGAACTCACATACTCACATTCCCTCCCAGGGATCTCTGCAGGGCGTCGTGATAACACCATGACTCAACATGTTTGGGGTCTAAGTAATTAAAAATAAAGTTGGAGTAGCCAATTTGCAGGAAAAAAAATGAGTACTGCAAATGATAATGAAGAACCTATAAAATTTTGGGGGGTTCCATTGGAATGAGAGATGGAAGGAAATAAATCATGAAAAAGACTACTGCATTATTTGCATGTTATATAAGCAAATTTCATCTCGAAATTACTTATTAGTGTAAATGATATTAGAATTTTAAAGCAGTTATTTAGGGAATAGTAATAGGACTAAAGATAATTGACATTTAAACTTTCAATTCATTTCAATCACTGTGCTGCTGTTGACCATCTGCTATGTACCTGACCTTTGCAAACTCCTGACCTCGGCCTCCCAAAGTGCTGGGATTACACTCATGAGCCACCGCATGCGGCCAATGTAACTCTTAAGATGAGCCTTGAAGGATGAAGGGGATCTGATTTTTCAAGAAGTAAAGGGCAGGACTAATGAAGTAAACATGTTTTGTTTTGTGTTTTCTAAGAAATAAATAACTAGTCTAATTTCTAAATAGTCTAATATTTTGTCTGCTCACTGCAGTTTTACTTAATGAAATATTGGAAACAACCTAAATGCGAACAATAGAATAGGGGAAGTGTCTGTATTTCATGCTAAATCTGTATCACTGAATATTATTAAACCAGTAAAAATAATTAAAGAACAATGTGGTCTGGTGGAAAAGCATGGCTTGCAGCCAGTTAAACTATCAGTTTTATACTTATTAGCTTTGTGTCTTTGGGCAAGTCACTTACTGTTTTTGAGCTTTGGTTTATTCAACTTTTAATGGTAATGATAGTGACCACCTTGCAAAGTTATTTCTAGGGTTAAAAATAAGTATATAGGGCCGGGCGTGGTGGCTCACATCTGTAATCCCAGCACTTTGGGAGGCCGAGGCAGGCGGATGGCAAGGTCAGGAGTTTGAGACCATCCTGGCTAACACGGTGAAACCCTGTGTCTGCTAAAAATACGTTAAAAAAATTAGCCAGGCTTGGTGGCGGGCGCCTGTATCCCAGCTACTTGGGAGGCTGAGGCAGGAGAATGAGGTGAACCCGGGAGGCGAAGTTTGCACTGAGCCAAGATCGAGCCACTGTACTCCTGCCTGGGAGACAGACCAAGACTCCGTCTCACAAAAAAAAAAAAAAAAAAAAAAAAAGGCGGGGCACGGTGGCTCACACGTGTAATCCCAGCACTTTGGGAGGCTGAGGCATGCGGATCACAAGGTCAGGAGTTCGAGACCAGCCTGACCAACATGGTGAAACCCCGTCTCTACTAAAGATACAAAAAAATTAGTCAGGCATGGTGGTACGCACCTGTGATCCCAGCTACTCAGGAGGCCGAGGCAGGAGAACCCCTTGAACCTGGGAGGCAGAGGTTGCAGTGAGCCGAGATCGTGCCACTGCACTTCAGCCTGGGCAAGAGAGCAAGACTCCTTCTCAAAAAAAAAAAAAAAAAAAGAAAAGAAAAGAAAAAGAAAAAGAAAAGAAAAGAAAAAAAAGTATATAGAGCACCTGGAACATAGTGGATGACCAAGAGATATTATTCACACTTAATGATGTATATACTCTGCTGGTATGTAAACAGGTACTGTCTTTCTGAAGGACGATTTCTTAATTCTTACCAAGAGCTTTAACAATGAGTGTTTTCCATATGACTCAGCAATCTCGTAACTAAAAATTTATTCTAAGGAAATAATTAAAGATGTGTGCACATAGAGTATTTAAAAGGATATTCTGGTCTCGCGTGGCACCTCACTTCTGTAATCCTAGCACTTGGGAGGCCGAGGCAGGAGGATCCCTTTAGCCCAGGTGTTCGAGACCAGCCTGAGCAGTATAGTGAGACTCTGTCTCTACAAAAAATAAACAAAGTAAAAGAAAAGAAAAGAATATTCTTTGCAGCATTGAATAGAATACTGGAAAACACCCCAAAATCTCACAAATAGATTATTGGTAAAGTAAATTATGATTCTCTTACATAAAGGAAATTATAAAACCATTAAAATGATGATACAGAAGTGCCTAGAAAGTGAGGAAAGCAGATTCTAAAACTATACACAGTTTAATCCCATTCTGGTAAATGTGTATTTATGCAAAGAAAATTTTCTAGAAGGATAACATGCCAAAATGTTAACTATAGTTGTTTCTCAGTAGTGGGCCCTTTAGGTGTTTTTATCTTCTTCATGTTGCTTACCTGAATTTTTTCCTTTTATGATAATGAGCATTGCTAATTAAATTTTTCAAAATTAGGGATGGATCTCCGTTAAAAATATTTAGTGACATAGGAAAATGCTTAAGACTTAAAGAAGAAAGATTTAAAACTTATGTTTTATGCAATCCCAATTTTGTTAAAGTACTGTTTAGTCTATGAGTGAATTTTGCTTCATGACTTTTGCTCCCAAAAAGTAGCAAAGCCCCTAAGAAACGGTGAGGATAGAATGGGCAGTAAAATATCGAACAGAGATTAAATTTGTATATGCACAGACCCCTTTTGTTTTTTTTCTTCATTTTCATCACAGTTTTAATAGCTGGCCTCCTGGGCTATTTTTATAAAGACACAAAGTTGAACAGCTGTAAAAGGCCATTCTTTCCCTTCTTGCCTTGTCTATTTTCATCCTTACTAGGAACTCAGCAAATTCAATACTTAATAGGCACCAAAGGTACACAATGGTGAACAAAAAGCTCATTGTTCACTTAGCAAAGACAGTCAACAGTCACCTAAAGAAACACATCATTACAAATTGTTCTCACTGCTCTGGACAAAACCGCAGAGTGTTACACAGAAAGAAATGAAAGTGGAGATCGGGGAATCATTTCAGACAAGGAAGTTTGCAAAGACCTTCATGATGAGGAAGGGACACTTAAAGTCGGTTTTGAAGTATGAGTAGGAGTTAGTCCCACAAAATGTGGAGGGAAAGCACTCTACGAAGAGGGACAAGGACATAGAAAGGTTTTCAAGCAAAAAAAAAAAAAAAAAAAAAAAAGAAAGAAAAACAAAAAAGCAAAAAACAGTGTTAAGGAAAAGAGGGGCCGGGTGTGGTGGCTCATGCCCGTAATCCCAGCACTTTGGGAGGCCAGGAGTTTGAGATCAGCCTGGCCAACATGGTGAAACCCTGGCTCTACTAAAAATACAAAATTAGCCAGACACGGTGACCAGCGCCTGTAATCCCGGCTACTGGCGGGGCTGAGGCAGGAGAATCATGTGAGCTCGGGAGGTGGAGGTTGCACTGAGCGGAGATCAGACCACTGTGCCCCAGTCTGAGCGACAGAGCAAGACTCTGTCTCAAAAATAAAATAAAATAAAGTAAAATAAATAAAATAAATAATCACAACAGTGTCTGGCTCTTGTGTCACGAGATTAGGGTGGAAGATAGGCAGGGACTTTAACCACACTAAGGAGGATTTGGGATTTTGTCCTGAAGACAGTGGGCAGCCCATGAAGTACTCTGAGCAGTGGTTACTGTTTATGACAGTATGAAGCAGTTTATAATTTAAAAAGATCTGTTTGGCTGCTCTGAAGAGAAAGAGTGGAGAGAAGCAAAAAGAAATCTGAAAAATGAGTTAGGAGGCTGTTAGACTTGATCAGGAGATGCTGCTCCTGAGTAACGACAGTGACGATAAAGAACAGAAGACAGTTGGGAGATGTATTTGATAGGATTTAGTGATAAGACTTAGTGATTAATAGGACTTAGCAATGGACTGGATGAGAGGAGTGAGATACAGCAGGGAATAGGGGCTGTCAAGGATGAACTTTAGAATGCTTTGCTTGAGTCACTAGGTGGATTACACGGATGGTGGAGTAGGCTTCTTTCTTGGGGGAAGGGAGACCTAAGAGTCAATGTCGGACATGTTTTCTTTGAGATATTTATAAGATTTCCAAGTGGAGAAATTGAATCGATGAGGCCTGTTATTCACAAGAGCTACCCTCCTGGGATGGAGACAGACCTTTCAGAGCAGTTGGCCCCTGGACGGTCCTGACAGCCCTGTGGATGGTTGGGATTGCCTATGGGGAGAATATCGAGAGAGAGGAACAGAGAGTTTAGAACTGAGCCCTGATGAATTCCAACACTTAGACATCAAGCAATAGGGGGAAGTGGCAAAGCACTTGAAGAAGGATACATTCCACGGGAGGCAGACCAGCGGAATGTGGGATCTGGAACGCCAAGGGGAGAGAGTTTCAAGAAGGAAGGAGGGAGGGATCAACTGTACAGAATGCTCTGAAAAGCCTAGGAAAATGGTGATCAGAAAGTACCCAACGGATTGGCAATCTGGAGGCTCCAGATGATTATGGGAAAAGGACTCGGTACAGTGGTGGATGTGGGAGCCAAACTGGAGTGAGTGGAAGGAGGAACAGGAAGTGACAGAGAGAGGAGAATGTGTGCACAGCTCTTCATCATCTTGGCTCTGAAGGCAGAGACCCATCACTGGAGGGGGAATGGAAAGGCAGGAGAGAGGTTTTTTTATTTCCCGTCGACAAGGGAGATTCTACAGTTTGTTTGAATCCTGGTAGGAATGATTTAGCAAAGCGGGAGAGATTAAGTCCATAGGAGACACACTGATGGATGGAGAGCCCCAGTGAGTGGTGGGATTGGTGTTTGGCAGGACAAGGAAAGGAGATGCTAGTAGGTTTTTGACATCTACTATTTAATATATGTGGAGTGTATAGCAGGCACTGTGCAAAGTATCCACTCGCACAGTAATCACAATAGCACAATAATCACAGTAGCCCTATGAAGTCGATATAATTATCCCCATTTTACAGATGAGGAAATTGGGCTTAAGTGGAGATAGATCCAAGGTCTTAAGTCAGAACTGTTTGATTTCAGAGTTCATACTCTTAACCCTTACTAATAAGATTTCCTCAGGGCCGGGCATGGTGGCTCACGCTTGTAATCCCAACACTTTGGGAGGCAGAGGCAGGTGGATCATGAGGTCAGGAGATCGAGACCATCCTGGCTAACATGGTGAAACCCCATCTCTATTAAAAATACAAAAAATTAGCCGGGCGTGGTGTCGGGTGCCTGTAGTTCCAGCTACTCGGGAGGCTGAGGCAGGAGAATGGTGTGAACCCGGGAGGCAGAGGTCACTCACTGCAGTGAGCCGGGACTGCGCCACTGCACTGCAGCCTGGGCGACAGAGCGAGACTCCGTCTCGAAAAAAGAAAAGAAAATATTTTCTCTATGATGGTGTATTAGTTTGCTCCAGCTGCCATAAAAGTACCACAGATGGGGTGGCTAAAACAACAGAAATATATTTTCTCGCAGTTCTGGAGGCTTGAAGTCTGAGATCGAGGTGTTGGCAGGTTTGGTGTCTCCTGAGGCCTCTCTCCTTCACTTGCAGATGTCTGCCTTCTCTCTTTGTCCTCATGCGGCCTTTCCTCTGTGTTCCCACATTTCTGGTATCTCTTATGTGTCCTAATCTCCTCTTACAAGGACACCAGTCAGATTGGATTAGGGTTCACCACCGAAACGGCCTCATTTTAACTTAATCACCCTTTTAAAGGCCTTATCTCTGGGTACAGTCACATTTTGAGGTTAAGGTTTCAACATATGAATTCTAAGCGCCACAAAATTCAGTCAATAACAGATGGCTTTTTAAAGTATAAGGAAAGGGGTGGTGCCGGGGGGAGTTTTGAAGACAGTGTAACTATCATTGAAGAGTGTAGAAGAAGGAGCTTACTAGAGAAATGTAGCCTTAGGGTCAGTTGAGGTTGAAGATCATTCATTTATATCTATCGGGCCCAGTTATTGGAGTCTCCGCAGCAGCAGTCAGGTATGTGTGTGGAGTAAAGAGGAACTCTGCTTTGATGAGGCTCCTGGATGCTCACATGGGCTTATTAACCAGCCAAATGACCACCTCTAGTGCACAAAATTGAACTGTAAATGAGTTTTATTCACATCCTTGGCACAATTACAAATTACTATTTGTAACGGACCTTTTTGGCTGCTCTCGAGTTGTTGAAAACATGGAAGTTAAATCTATGACTGCTAAGATTGTATTGCATTCACCAATGCACAAATTGGCTGGAACAGTTTTTTCAATCTGTTCTATAAATGGTCTTTCATGATTGCTCACCACTCTCTTCCTCTTTCTCTATCCCACTTTCTTTCTTCTTTTTTTTTTTTTTCATCTTCACTTATCAATGATTTATTGAGTACCTACTAAGTGTCTGGCACTAAGGATGAAGAGTCCACAATCTGTCATATGTCTATATGCAGGTATATATGTGTATAGTGTACATATATATGCAGATATGTATACTCTCTATATATCCTAAAGACCTGAGTGATAAGTGCTGTTACTAAAGTATTAATTCATTTGTTCATTTAATCCTATGAACATACTGAGTTCCTACTAAGCACCGGTGTGTTAGGCTTGGGATAGAGCCATGAGTAAGGTATAGTTTCTGCCCTTAAGAAATTTACAAGCTGGTATAGAAAAATGAACAGGTAAGTACACAGAGACAATGCAATATGACTTTTGTAAAATATTAAAAGATCTCAAAGAAAAAAGAGACTCTCGTCTCTGCTTTGCTCTGCATATTTGGGTACCTGTGGAAAGGAGCTATTGTTGCATTTTAATGAAAAGAGCTATAAAAAGAACATCCTTTCATTTGACAAACATTTTTGAATGCTTGTAATCGTTGTGTAGTGATGGTTTTATAGCTCTTGAATTATGAGCAAGCCACTGAGTTGGGGGATCTGTGAGTTTTTTCCTCATTTGCACTTACTGTCCGTACCCTGTACTATTATCAACTCCTTTTCTTAGGTGGTGGAATGATTAATGGTATTCCTGAAATACTCTACAGAAACCTGCTGAATATTAAAACTTGAGAAAAGTCACAGTAATGCTTCATTACTGTGACAGTGGGTGAGCAGACAGCATGTGCTGGCCTAGCATGTATCTCGGATATTTGGAACTTGGAACTATGCATTAATATGGGGATTTTCTTGTAATATGATTTTAAAAATATAATGAATAGCAGATCAAAAACACTGAGCAGGAAATGGACTTTTGTAGATTATGCAGTTGAACCGTTTTCAAGTATCACCTATTTATACTTTATCTTAGGAAAAAAAGTTATTTACAACCAAATACTTATGGAGTTAATTGAGATGATGTTTATAAACTTGTTGCTTTCTTTGGAGCTGATGTGTCACACAGACTCAAGGTATTATTATCTGTAATCTAGACTTATTTCTTTGGGAAAATGCTAACCATATTATGGAAATAGTTCAGGTAGTGGAAGAGAGAAAAGGCAAATCTGATAAATGGTGTATGTAGGATTTAGAATCAGTGATTAACCTGGTAACTGCTGGAAATTGCATTGATGTCAAGCAATGGACGTTCACATTCATGTGTGAACGTCACGTTCACGTGGACATCATTTCAGAATCATATTCTAGAGTATGTCATAGTGGAAAGATCACTGGATTGGGATCAGGAAATCTAAGCACTAGTCTGGCTCTGCCATTGACCACCTATGTGTCTCATTTTCCCCATCTTTAAAAGGAAGTGGTTATGGGAAGAGGTCTCTAAGGTCCTTCCAGTTCTGATATTTTATCGTTCTGTGCTTCTACGTCCCACACTTATCAAAAGGATTCTGAGTTAGAATGCATCCAGGAGCTTATTTCCATGGGCTATTGGGAACAGCAGGCCTTGCTTCTCCAGGACTTGATATGTCTTCTGTTAACTGCTGACAGTGAGCCATACCACCTAAAAGGCTCCCTTGGTAGCCTTAAAGATTGAAAGGACAAGTGGACAGTGTTGAGAACCCTGTGGAAGAGGAGACCAGAAAGACGTTGATCATCATGGCTCCTTGGGATTTGCAAAGAGGAATGACTAGAACGGGGTCCTTCACTACAGCCAGGTCAAAGGTCAGGTCAGGAATGTGGACAATGCTGGTGACTCCAGGTAGGTCTAGGAGGGTAAATAAATCTGTTGAGTCCCTCCTGAATCTTGAGAAGATCTGGGCAGCCAAGCTCAGAAAGCTATTAGGAAGTCTCCTAATTTATGAAATTCTTTGGAAGAAAAAATGTGACATTTATTTTTTACATTTTTATTAGTGCACGATCATTGTATTCTTCCTTAACACTCATCATGTTAATCTACTCTTAACATATTCTCACAGTTAAAGCATTTACTAAACACACTTTCATGATCACATGTTGAGTTAATAATCTGACCTCAATTGATGCCATCGTGCAATGGACTCCCTATATTTTAGGATTTTTTGAGTGTTGTAGAAAGACTTTTCAGTTTTCTCTTTCAGTTTTAGTTAAGCAACATTAAATATAATTCCTCAGCAGAGATTTATATCTATTATTATTTTGCTAATAATAAGCCATCTTGGGGGTGATTAGAAAACAATTTGGAGTACTGCTTTTCTTAGTGATTAAAACAGGCAATAGATAATTTGTGAATAGGCTATTAAACCAGAAAACTAAGAATAATTTTGTGTGCTGAATACAATTAAAAGAAATTAAAAGTTTTTTGTAATTGTTTCTATCATGGAATTCTATTAAAGATTTACTTATGTTCCTTAAAATACTGATTAAATTCTTGTATGTAATCATTTTAAAAAATGACTGTATGCCTAATACATATTACAAGATGATTCTTCTCTTTCTTTTTCTTCTTCTTCTTTTTTTTTTTTTTTTTTTTTTTTTTTGCTTTTATCTAGTTGCTTCCAAGATCCGGTACTTGCAGGAATATCATAACCGGGTTCTCCACAACATTTATCCTGTACCATCAGGAACAGATATTGCAAACACCTTGAAATACTTTTCTCAGACCTTGTTAAGGTAAGCTTTACAATATCCTCTACTTTGAGAGAATTATTAGGTAGTACTGCTGAATTTATTGGGATCTAAATTTTTATTGAATTGCAAGTTTTAAAGGGCCTATGTTTTCTAGTGCTCTGCCAGAAGAGTCTGCACTCAAGTTCTCTGGGTGTATGTAGCAAATTGGATCCCAGGCCCAGATGAAAAGATTGGTTGCCTGGCTACTGCCTGCTTTCCCGCATTGAACATCTTTTCAGGGGATCTTTAAAATGATAGAGTTCTATATTTGGCACTAATATAGAGTGGGATTAAAAGGATAGCCTACAATTGCTTAAAATTAAGAATTGGAAACACTTTTGGTCTAAAAGCAAATCAGAATTATGTGGCATTTTAGGTTCATCATTAGCATTTTCTATTTCCCTAAGTGTAATATACAGTGATAATAGTTATTTTTAATCTGGGTAACACTTCACGTGTTCAACATGCTTTGCCTTGATAATGAAATTCCATGAAGGACAAGGAAAAAAAATAGGACTCTTTTTCTTTTGTTTACTTTTACCATAAGGTAGAGATAGGAGGGCCCTGTTTACTCCACATATCTTGATTAAGAAAACAGAGAAAACAAAGATGAACTGTTCAAGTAAAAGCTCAATTGTTTTGGAAAATAACATTGAAGAATTCAGAAGAACACCTCACGTTCCATTAAATTCCAAGATGTGGTTTCTCCATTACCACAGTCTTCTCACTTCAAATCTGATTTTGGCAACACATAAATTGGCTTGGTACTATTTCTTTTAGCTGTATAGCAGCAAAAATTTTGTAAGACAGATATTAGGAGAACACAAATTTGCAAAGACTAGTGGCACTTGAGTTTCTAGCATTGCCAGGGGCATTCTGAATGCTTTGTGGATAGAAGCTTCGTGTGATCAAGTCAGCTACGAATCTTTTGCAGTCCTGCTATCTCTCTGTTCTTATTTTTTGAAATATCTTTCCTTCTTTAGAGTCCTTAGTGATCCTGTTCTATATTGAAGGGCTCCTGCTTATCAGATTCATACATTTCATACTTACATGGTAAGGTTAGGGCCTCTTACAGGATATTTTCCTTCTTCTCAAATTGTAGTAGAATAATTAGCCCAATTTTCATAGTGATCATCAGATAAATTTATGAATCAAGGCATCCAATTCTATTCTCTTGAATTCTCCTTTTGTCTTTGAGGTCCAAGTTCTCAATGGGAAACAGTTTTCTTTATGACAAATTCTGAAAGTTCTCAAAGTGAGAGACACTTTTCAGTAGGAAGCATGTTGAATTCCATTTGTCAGGAAACTGTAACATCCTAGTTGGCACCTCAGAGCTTGCTGCTTAGGTCTTAGTAATTGTGTCCAAGAGTTAAGGAATTTAAAATACTGAAAAGTCATGTTTGCAAGACGTAAGGATTCCATTTTCTTGAGCAGTGGACCATTAGAATATGATCATAGGTAGTAGCACTTTAGTGGTAAAACAGGGAGTTTGTTCAAGTGGCTTGTTGGAGAAGATTCTATGCAACTGAGCTGAGTTCATTTTCAAAGGGAGGCAACATCAACATCTGCTAATGGTAATACTAACAATTGCAACCATTATTATAGCAATACTGTCTTATAATATTAGTAATCATATGTGTCAAACACTGTCCTAAGAAGTTAAATGTGTCATCTCATTGAATCTCTCATTATAATTCTATGAGATAAGTGTACTGTTACACGCATTTTACAGATAATAAAACTAAGGCAGAGTGGTTAAATAAGTTGCTCAAAGTTACTTATCTAATAAGTGTTCAGGATTTGACCCTAATTCATATCACATGCTCTCAACAATTATGCTATACTGCTTCTTCTTAGGACGAGTATTTATCATATTATAGGGACACTGCTTTTAGTAAAAACCTGGCTTGGCCTTTGGGGATGCCAACATTCATTATGAGTCCACAGACTAGTTTTGAGTTCTTTGAGATTAAAGGAAGTGCTTAGCACAAAGATTTGTCATCTTTTCAGAAATTAAATGGAGCTGTACTGACATAATGTGGACAGCATTTCAATTCCCCAGTGTTTCAGTTCTGTCTTCCACTCGGCGATTAGCTGTGGCTAGCAGGTCAGAGCAGAGCTGACAGGCTGTAGTGAACAGGACACACACACACGGAGTGGGACTAAGAAAGCAAACACTGGGAAGGTAACATGTCATGGATTGGTCTAGGTTCAAATGCTGGCCTGAACCCAATTCATTTTCTTTTGCCTACCCCAGCTTTTTTTTTTTTTTTTTCTTCTAGAAGTACAGAACTGTTGATACATACATCCATAACAATTGTGTTTGTACTTCTTCATTTTATTTATGCTATTAGAAAGTTCAAGACAGCCGGGCATGGTGGCTGGCATCTATAATCCCAGGTACTTGGGAGGCTGAGGTGGCAGATTAAAGGAAGTGCTTGGCACCAAGATTTGTCATCTTTTCAGAATTTAAATGGAGCTGTACTGAGATAATGTTAGAGACCAGAAGTCTCAAATTTGAAGTTTGAGACCAGCCACGAGTTTGAGATCAGCCTGGACAACATAGTAAGACCCCATCTCTAAAAAATACTTTTAGCAATTAGCCAGGTGTGGTGGCATGCACCTTTAGTCCAAGCTCCTTGGAGGCTGGGGCACCAGGACTGCTTGAGCCTAGGCATTTGAAGCTGCAGTGAGCCTTGATTGCACCACTGTACTCCAGCCTGGGTGACAGAGTGAGACCCTATCTCTAAGATAAATAAATAAATAAATTCCAAGACAAATAAGATTGTCTAAGTATTTGGTGTCCAAGATTATCAACAGTAAGATTTTCTACAACAAAGAAGATTTTCTGCTGCAAAATTATTATATATTGTTTAATATTATTAAAGCATTTAATAGTATTAAATCATTTAATATGATCTTTACATTCAGAAGCACTTCTTGCTTTCAGAACTCAGGTTCTTGGGGAAAAATAACAAGAAGAAAGAATTAGAGATGATTCTCACAAAATAACTATTTGTCTTTCATTTGGATATTCTCGATGAAGTTAAAATGATTATTTTTTTGGTTAAAATATGCAACTTGAAATTTCAGCAGCTTCGTCTGAGTCAGGGTTGCATTTTTGGAGCAATAGTTCGCTGGTATTTGTGCATGCATACAACTCTCACTGTTTTCAGTAGAGTTTTGTACCTATTTCGAAAGGCAGAAATTAGCTTAGACATTTAACTTCAATTTATTTAATTCGTAGGAGGGAAGAAACTGTATGTTACCATAGTTGACTGCAAAATCAGTTGAAGAGTCCACATATGTCCACTTAGCTCATAGTTAGACTCAAATTTGTGTTCCTGGGCGTTCCTTAAACTCTAGTAGTGGAAGGTGAGTCCTGTGTGTTATTCAGCTTGCTAGCCCGTGTGTCTGGAGCGGTGTTTGACCCAGAGAAGGGGATCAGTAAATGTTCGTTGAATTGAGTTGACTTTAGTCCAGATCTCATCCAGTGCTGGAATCCTTCTAGAGCATTTACTTAATCTAGTAGTGACCTGGGGTCTGGTAAAGTTATATCTGAGTGCCAAGTTGTACTCATTTTAATTTAGCAGATACCTGAGTTCGGCAGTGAGCAACACACAACTTCAGAGTTTAGTTTTTTGTTTGCTTTTAGCATTAGAAGCAACTACAAAGACCATCCAGTTTAACCTCCCCTCACTGCTACATGGGAGGGAGTCTGTTCTTTTTATAGTGGAAGCATCCTGTGGCCATGTTGTCAACAGCGAAGGTCTTTAAGAATCTTGCCTTTTACCTGGCAGGACACTTAAAGGATCCTAGTCTTCTTCCTATGTCAAACATTCTTTTGGAATTTCTACCCCCAGATCTCTCTTCTGGTGCTGTTTAGGCTGCTAGCACGTAAAATCTTTTAACAAAATCATTACATTTGGGGAAAGCTGCTTGCTGCTAACTATTCAGAAAATGCCTAATATGTTTTAAAAATGGATTGTAGACTCAGCATAATAATCTTAATTGAACCGTAATTTCCAATTGCTTAGGAAGAATATATGTATATATAGATATATCCACCATTTTATTGGTTAAGTCATAGAGTAACTTTAGAGCCTAGCATAATGAAGTAAATTTTGTTTAGTACGTGGATTCAACTCAAATGTCAACATTCCTAATCTTAAAGGGAGTTTGTTTGACATATTAATTTTCTGTGCTACACATACCTCAGGGCAACTTCTCATCTTTCCTCACACCAGCAGAGGTCTTCCTCTCTTGATGCTGAAAGTCAATGGTTGATAAAGAGAATCTCAGGAGGAAAAGGGAAAGGTGAAAAGCTGGCTGCTGGGTCAAACTCTTCTGAGCAGGGCATTCTTAATATTCATTTTGGTTGGGTTTGCAGAATTCTGGGAAAGAATTTCAGGTGGGGAAAATGGTTGTATCAACTCCCAAGTTAGGCAGTTTGGTTGGGGAAATACTTTTTTTTTTTTTTTTTCTGAATAAACTTCACAAAACGTCATAAAATCACAATGCATTGTACATTTATTCATGAGCCCTTCTTGAGTTTTTCCACAAATGAAAACATTTCCTTACATTGAGACATGAATGGTAATTTAAAACTGGTTTCATTGATGACTCATTTTCAGCCATTTTTTTTCTCAACCTCACCGAATTCTCAAATCTAAAGGCAGTGAGAGAGAAGTTTTACTGTTTTCATGCTGACATTCTTCCCTCCCTGCATGTATGAAGCTGTTGTTGCTATCATTTGGGAACCCCACATATACAGGAAGGGAAAAATATCAAAGTAGAGCCTCCAAAGTATTTGTTAACTTACATCATACTTTGGAGAAACACTAAGGTGTATTTGAAAAAATTATGTGTTTATTTCCCCCACCAAGAAGTTTGATCAGAGCATTGCACTTAATTTAAAGGATAGCATTAATTTATGGTATTCAGCTATTTTTATTTTCTAAGGCAAAATGTTGTTCTCCTTATACCACTTCTATAAGATCCACATTTTGTAATTTTGAAAAGATGCCAATAGTAGGTTAATTTAGGGCTGAAGTTTGGGAAATAATATATTTGACTTATAGCCATTGTGATTCTAGAGGAACTTTCAGTGGGATTAGAATCCTACAGGATTAAAACAGATTTTTGGTGACTGGGTTTATCAAGAATATAACATTAGTAAAGGTGGTATTCTTAGGAATAATTGAGTCATGTGAGAAAAGTGTAAAGTCTGATGAAAAATCTGATGGCATTTATAATAGATACAGTCAGGTGGTAACTGGAATGTTGATATTATCCCGTTGTAAAGTATAAGCTTACAAAGTCAAATACATCACACACAAAAAGGTAAATTAAATTCCTTTAAATTACAAAAACCCACCAAATCTTAAGTTATTTATTGATAAGAAGTATTACATAAGTATTCTGAAATTATTTTTATTATTATCAATTGTTTCCCCCGGACATTGGGTAACAGAAGACAAAGGAAATCGAGGTAAATTAGGCACATGGAAAATACAAAGCATGTAGTCATTTTTCTTACTTTGTAACATATTTTGCACTAAGAGTAAATAAAAATAAATGCAAACTTGATATAGCAAGCATGCTTGACACTAACCAATTCTTCACATCACTGTAAAATTGTAAATGTAGTATCATTAACTAAGAACTTAGCAATGTTTGATGCACATAGAGCAACTGTAAAACAAGGTTATTTTTATGTAATGAACCACTCATAAACTGTTATCTGCTTGGACTAACATAAGTGTACTATATAAAAGCACTTTGCAAGTGCACAGATATTATCATTCTAATGTATAGCTATTGTCTTTAATGCTAAATAGTATAACCTAATTTTACAAAACCTAAACATTTTGCTAAGCAGTAACTTCTTCTATTTTTAAATTCACAACTTTTCTGCTTTATTGCTTTTACCAAAAAGGTTTTTATTTTAAAATTAAGGCTAAAAGAAAACCAATTTATTTTTAGAATTTATTTTTATTCCCATTAATTTTTTTTAACTTTCTAAATTATCTTTCCTTTAGTCTTTAGTGAGTTTTGTTGAATAATAACGTAAGTAGCAGCAGTAATATATGAAATCTTACTGTATGATGTGCAGCTATATGACAGATACTGCTTGCTTAGTCGTTAGAATTTTGAAGGTAATTATTTAATAAACCACTGTTTGTATTCATAAAATAAAATGTTTCCTCCCCAACATGCAAAATTTAAAAAAACACACATAAATAACCATTATCATTAGTTCACAAACATATGCTATGGACCATCAACTATATATTATTTTATAGCTTTTCCAATGTAGTTTAGCTAACATTTTAGAAATATGTATTATTTCTAAATTCATATGCCTGTTTAAACTTCATTATCTCAAATGATACTGACAGAATGTCATGAAACAGTATCATAATATACATATAGACATTATTTTGATGCAATAAACATGTGATTTTTAAGACTTTCTTAATAAACACACATGTTTATTCTTTGCTGAAACATGTTTCTGCAAGTGCCATACCTATATTTTGCAAGTTCCTATTTACCTGATGAAGACAAGTCCTGCTGAAAACATCTTTTCCCTTGAAAGCTCCTCGTAATTAGGAATAAGAGCCCTTACTCATTAGACAAAGCCGTTGTTTTTCTTCCAGGAAGCCTCTCCTTCACCAAACTGCTAAACTGTAAAACATGGGTTTGGCACTGAAACATGCATTTTTATATTTTTGCTCCTTACTAACCAGATAACACATGAGATGCAATGAAACTTCCACAAAGTAAACCTTGTATTATTGGTACCTCTGAGCATGAAGCTATGTGACCAGTACTAGATTGGTAGACCCTGCTGGCGTGGCAATTGCATCTTATGTGGAATGTATCTGGTGTTTTATTATTTGTTTTAGAGTGTCATTTCAATGTAATGTGCTGTTCTTTGTGTCTTTGTTGTCTCTTTTTTTTCTTTGTCCCCCCAACAGCATTTTGTCCCGCACAGGGAAGAAGGAAAACCAAGATGCCTCCAATTTGACAGTGCCCATGACCATGTGTCTTTTTCCTGTGCCATTCCCACTCACCCCATCTCTAAGACCGCAGGTCAGTTCCATCAACCCTACTGTTACTCGCTCCCTCCTTTACAGCGTCCTGCGAGATGCTCCCTCAGAACGCGGCCCGCAAAGTCGTGATGCTCAGTTGTCAGACTACCCTTCTTTGGACTACCAAGGCCTCTACGTGACTTTGGTGACTCTCCTGGATCTAGTTCCTTTACTACAGCACGGCCAACACGGTGAGCACTTAGCTGAAACCTTTGTCAATGTACATGGATACTTATGAATGTATATGATGCCGAGCAAGGGGCTCGGAGATGGTCACTGTTGTAATCAGTCACCTGGAAGGGCTTTGTGTGGCTAGAAACACTACACTGAAACTTCATTATGGTGCTTCCCATAGTATCATTTTACACTGCTTTATTGCCAGACGGATGTTATCCAAGTGGAGTATTGGGGGAGAATGGGGCTAGAGAAAGGAGGAAGACATATAACAAGAAATTTTCTCTTCTTTCCTGATGAGTTATCATGGGGACTCTTGTTGAAATTATGAGTGGGGAGATAAGACTTTAAAACTGACGCCCAGAAAATTAAGAAGTAGAGCATGAAGAGCAGGCTATAATCCACTGAGTGATTCTGTGATTTTTGAGGGAGCAAATTCTCTAGGACCCATTTTTTCCTGTCTCTTTAATAAAGTCAGGAGGTTAGATGAGAAGTGATCTCTAAGAACTCTTCCAAATGTAAACAACAATCAATAGTTATTACAAAATGTTGTATCAAAATGTAGATATAGTATATAGTGGTGCTGTACGCTGTATTCAGCATATGGTATTAGTGGTGCTATGTGCTTATCTGCAGTATGTGTACGATATATGATATTAGTGGTGCTTAGAATAGAAGCCTAAGAGCCTGCTTCTTTTCTTCACTCTTCTCCCTTTCTACTCTGTGTCCTTAGGCAGTTTCATTATCTTGCTTGCTTACCAAATTCTCCTAACCTGTAAAAATGGGAGCATCAAATGAAAAGCAATGCAATAAGAAAAGGGATTTCTGCAGATAACGCACTTTAAAACATTAGTTGTCTTAACTTCAGAACTCTGATAATTTGGTCCCTGGAAGTGTGACAACCAAGGTTTCGCTGTACAGAAAAATTTGAATTTTGGAAAATAAGTGGGTAGTGGGGGTTATTTTGTCTTTTGGTTATGGCTAACTCCCCTAAGAGAATTCTTGATGGTTTATTTAGTACAACGTGTTCCTAATTTTAAAAGTTTAAAAATCTACTGAGATAAAAATGATGAAATAATAACTATTGAATTTGTTTTTTCTTATATTTACAATTCTGTGTTATGATGAATATAAAAGGTATAGAACTTCGTAAAGTTGCTTATTGTATAATTCTGTAGCCATCTTAAGCCTGGCCACTTCTGCTGTGATCCTCTGCCAGCTCTGAACTTAAATGAGAGGATTCTGAACATAAGACTGCCAGAGTTTACTATGCTGATGAGCTTGTCAGTGAGTTTCCTTCGTGACTACTGGTCCTGAACTCACCTGGGACCTGCCTGGGCCTGGGTTGGTCCACTGTGTTAGGGGAGCTGCCCATTATCTTCAAAGCCCCATGATTAAGATAAAGACATTAAATTTGGTAAATTGCAATATGTATAATTGCAATTAATGTGTAAATTGTGACGATTTCAGGGGAGATAATTTGTATTTTTGCTCTCATACCTGCGTCTGTTTTGTGACTTTGTGACATTGTTATTTAGCTATTGTGTTCTTGTTCTGCATGATAGAGCTTAGAAGGTAGGGAAAAACTCAGTAGATCAATCTAATGAATGGTTCAGAGAAACAATACAGCATTGTTTCTTGAAGGATGGTCTGAAAAACATCGGAATCACCGAGGGGGTTTGTAACATGGAATTCTGGTCCCACCCAGGTACTTGTCACTAAGAATCACTGAGGGGTGGGGTCTGAGGATCTGAATTTTTAGCAAGATCCTTGTGGATGCTTCTTTTGCACAGATTTTGAGAGCTGCTACGCTCAGACCGGAGGCTGTGTCCTCCTGCTGGGTCCAGGTGGAGTACAGGAAGAGCACTAGGCAACGGTTCTGTCGCAGTTCAGCTGCTCTCAGGTGATCCTGAGCAATCACCTCTCTCCGGACCTCAGTTTCTTTATGTGAAAAATACTCCAGCTGGGCTCCTTTCAGTACTAATGTTATGTAATTAGGCTAAATGGCTCAGCAAAAGCAGCTGAGGTGTCTTGTATGCATAGCCTTGGTTAATTCTTAGTAAAACACCTGTGGATTTTCCATTTCATTCATTTGAGCTCAAGGTTGACTGACCCTGGCCCTCTAGTGTGCACTGTGGCCACATCCTGTCTGTTGCTGCCTGATGTGCCTGTTGAGATGGCATATTAATTCTAATGACAACCAGAAATAACATTAGGAATCCAAATAACACTAAGAAGGTACATCTGGTGCAAAACAAAGAAGAGTCTAGTACTTTTCTGTTCTAATGAATACAAAAGTGATCAAAGTCTTCATCATCAATCCTGGACTGATGGCCTATATTTTGGGAAGCCCAGAAATATACAAATATACAAATTACATTTAGTGTAATGGGATTTGGCCTACATGGATTCTAAAACTAAATAGTTATGGTTTTGTTGCATCTCCTTTATTTTTATTCTTGTGCAGGTAATAATAATAGTAACTGTTAATATTAATAATAACAGCTAATATTTGTGTAGCACACAGTATGTGCTATGCTAAGGACTTTACATTTATCCCATTAAAACCTTCTAACAATCCTTCTAATGAAGTGAGGTAGGTATTGTTACTATCCCTGTTTTAAGATGTTGTTAGAAACATTATTATTAGGTGGCACTTCCTCCCATGATCATTGATGACTCAATGCACAGGGTCATGTAGCACCAGCTTATGGTTTCCCTTGTTTGGTGCTTTCTGAAATTGCTGCTCTGCTGAAGGTTGCAAATTACTTCATTGCCTGATACTCCAGATGGTTTGATTGATGGAGCAGAAATAGTCCGGTTTTATTTCTGATCCTGCCCTTGAATTTTCTAAAACTTCCATTGGGCAAATCATCTAACTGCTTGTGCCTCAGTTATCTTGTGTAGAATGTAGTAATACGAATACCAAGTATTACTGAAGATTAAGAAAATGTGGAGGAAAAATGCATGTAATGGATATTTCTATTTCTTAACTTATTCATTCATCAGTCATTTATTGACCAATTACTGTATACATAGTACCCTGTCAAATATTATGTTTCATAACACTTAATAGGGAGGGAGCACTAGTTGCTTATAATTTAAACCACTTCATTAAAGCTTAAAATGTAAAGTTAGCATATTTTGTTAATTGCAAAATATTCAGTGACTGATTACTCAATTTTGTTTTGTAGATCTTGGACAGTCGATATTTTATACAACTACATGTTTGCTACCTTTTCTCAATGATGATATTCTGAGTACTTTGCCCTATACGATGATATCAACGTTAGCTACCTTTCCTCCATTTCTGCACAAGGATATCATTGAATATCTTAGCACATCTTTTCTACCAATGGCTATATGTAAGTCCAGTCTTACCTAATACTAGATTATTTTTATGTATGATATGAATGGAAATTGCTTTTGCTGTTATAGGCTCTAGGTTTTCAAGATTATAATGGAATCACTTGATATATACATGAGCTATGATTTAAATTCAGTCACTTTAGCATGGATATTATGGTAAAAGTCAAAGAAATAAAAGGTGTTAGGGTTTAGAATTGTTTTATTCAGACAGTTTGATCTTATAGAATAGAAAAAAAGAACATGTCAAGGCAGTCTAGGTTTCCTGTGTATAAATTACAGTATCTTTTTCCACTTTAGAAAAAAGATGGGGAAAGTATTGTCTCAGATCCAGAAATTCCTATCTTTTGGTTTTGAAGGCAGAAGGATCTGATAGAAAGAGCATTAGATAGTCAGGATGTGTAAATTCTGGTCCCAGCTCTGCCTCTAATCTGGGCAGCTCACATAGTTGAAACCTCATCTACAGAATGACGAACCCATCAGCTTTCCATTATAGAGGTATCGTGACGATAAAGTGACTCGAAATTTATGAAAACACTGAAAAAACCTGAAGCCTGCAAGTCACGTGTAATGTATGATTATAAACATAAAACTGATTTGAATCCTGTTTCACTTCTGTAGACTTAATCTTGCAGGCTTTCCAGACATGTGCACAAAGATAAAAAAATGTTGCATTGTGGTTTTTATGATCAAAATCATTTTCAAGTATTTTTTAAATAAATGGATTATGGATTTATCTATTCTTCAGTGGGAAATCTGAAAAGATTGTGGGTTTAGGAGTCAAACATCTGGATCCAAATCATAGCTCTTCCACCTACTAGCTATATGACCTTAGGCAAATTACCTAACTTTTTGTTTCTTTCCTATAAAATAATAATAATAATAGTAATAGCTGCCTCATGAAGTTGCGGGATAATTAAGATGCTTAACTTGGAACGTTGGTAAAATGCTACCACAATGCCTGGTATGCAATAAGTGTCAGCTTGCTTCTCACCTTCTCTCAACTCTTGTTTTAGAAAAATACTTTCGTTGGTTACATTCAACTCCTCGTGATCATTATTCACATTTTAATTTTATGTACTTATGATCTTATTAAAGTTGTTGCTCTGTAATAACAATTGGTAACCATATATATCTTTTGAGCTACATTTGCTTATTTTTACAATCAAGTTTAATGTTAGCTATGGAATTGTACTTTTCATGTCTTTCAGCAAAGAGTTTGACTTCTGCCTAAATTATACAGCAATTCAAAAAAATTAGCAGACTGATCATACCATTCAAGTAATAGAATATTTGATCATTTTCTTCTTTTGTTCTGTGTAACCTTACTGACAAGTACTCATTTATTGATATAGTCTTAGAATTGCATAGTCGTACCTTTAAAATAAATAATGTTAACTGTTAAATTTAGGCATAAGAATTTTTGGTTTTTTGAAACATAACAGATGAGGCTGTTTCCTTCCCTCCTTCCTTCCTTCCTTCCTTCCTTCCTTCCTTCCTTCCTTCCTTCCTTCCTTCCTTCCTTCCTTCCTTCCTTCTTTCCTTCCTTCCTTTCCTTCCTCCTTCCCTCCCTTTCTCCTTCCCTCCGTTCTTCCCTTCCTCCTTTCATCCCTTCTTTCTTTATTTAGTTTTTTGAGATGGCGTAACACTCTGTCACGGTAGAAGTGCAGTGGTGCAGTTTCGGCTCACTATAACCTCTGCCTCCCGAGTTCAAGTGATTCTTCTGCCTCAGCCTCCTGAATAGCTGGGACTACAGACACAAGCCACCATGCCCGGCTAAGTTTTCTATTTTTAGTAGAGACAGGGTTTTGCCATGTTGGCCAGGCTGGTCTCGAACTCCTGACCTCTGGTGATCCACCTGCCTCTGCTTCCCAGAGTGCTGGGATTACAGGCGTGAGCCATCGCATCTGGCTTCCTCCTTCCCTTCTTCCCTTCCGCTCCCTCTCTCTCTCTCTCTCTCTCTCTCTTTTTTGATATAGGGTCTTATTCTGTTGTCTTGGCTGGAGTGCAGTGGCACAGTCATAGCTCACTGCAGCCTCAAACTCCTTGTCTTAAGTGATCCTTTTGCCTTAGGCTCCCAAGTACGGTGTGAAGGCCTCTACCACCATGCCTGGCTAATTAAAACAATTTTTTTGTAGAGACGGGGTTTCGCTATGTTTCCCAGGCTGATCTTGAGTTCCTGGCCTCAAATGATCCTCTAGCCTCAGCCTCCCAAAGTGCTGGGAGACGATGGTGGGATTAATGAGGAGGCTGTAGCTTTCTAATAATTAATCTAATTCACTAAATCCCTCCTTCTTAGGAATAAGTTAATAATTGTGGGAGAGGTGTTGAAAATATCGGGCCTCTGAAGTTACATTTAAGATTGATCAAATACTGTGATAGCTGGCAATTTATTTCTTTACACTTGATTATTAATTTCTACTTAATTAGAAACATGGATCGCAAAACATGTCATGTAGTCATGTTAGAATTCTTACCTACATAAATGTACAAACCTCGGCAATTGAGGAGAATAAAATAGTAAGTTGAGTTTACAGAATTTGTGTATATTTTAGTGTTTATTAGAGGAGTATCTTGACATTTATTTGAAGGGGTAAACAAGTCACTTCATGTTCCCAAGGTCCCATTTTTTTCACCTATAAAGAAATAGTTTGAAAAAAAGTGTTCAATCTCAAAGATTATTTCTGGCATACTAATTCTAGTTTAAGTAACGTCAATATGATTTTGTGTAAGAGGCATATATTGTCCTGTAACCCAATTGTTGATCTGTTTCATGTGTTTATTTTGTTGCTCTGGTTTTACTCTCTTAGCTTTGACTTTCCTTTCTCATAATCATTCCTGTGGTTCCATAATAGCCAATATTTGTCATCTTTAAGTCTTTGAAAATAAATTGTATACCAACCTTTACAGTCAAATTCGATTACACCATTCTGATGTTTCCTTTGTACTTGTGATTTCATGAGTATACAAAGACACAGATCCAAAGCTAGAAGGATATAGTTTCAGATTAATCATGTTAAAATGGGCTGATGTGAGAATGTGTGTCTGTGGGTCATATCCGTGGTTTTTCTATTTTTTGTAGTTGTTTCGGTGTCTAGAAATTGTGACCAAAACAAGTCAAGGGCATGTAACTTCTTGCAGAAAATTTTTATTTCAGGACTGAGATGCTAGGATGAAGGATGTTGTATTTCCTGAGTACTTGATAAAGTCTTTAAGACAAAAAGGCTTTTTATCTCTTTGGTGTGGTGTTCCTAATGTCGGATGGAAAACATGAACTGCTTTTCAGGTGTAAAATGATTCTATCATTAAGGACCTAGAAGATGAAGTTCTGATCTTTGAAGTGGACTTAATGAGGTATTGCAGCTCTTCAGATTAAGAGGCCAGCATGTATATCAGAGATTTCCTCCTTACCATCCTTGTCAATAAACCAAATGCTGGACTTTTATTTTAGAATGAGTCCTTTTAAGGTTCTGCAGAGCAAACATCAACTTATTTATTATGAAAATTTCCTTTGACATGGCTTTTCTTTTTAACTCCTTCCATAAATAAAATATATTTCTCTTTATTCCAAATGTGCTCAATATGCTTTGTTTATAAAAAAATATTAAAAGAGTTACTAAGAATTGAGAAGGCCATTTGCATGTCACCATGGAAACCTCTCTTTTTCCAATAAAGAATCTGTGATTTGTGGACTGAATTGAAATATGGAGATTTGGGAGATGATGCTTTGGCAGAGAAGAGAAAGAGCTGATTCCAAGTGAACATTGATTGATGCAGGCTATGTTATTGTAAAGATGATAATAAAGCTGAACAATTATATCAGCTTAAGATATAATCGTTTAAGATTATTCTAACGTATCCTAGTATCCCAGACTATGCAGTCTCATCTAGTTCCCTTTCCACCCTAAATTTTCTCAAAAAGTCACTTACCTTCAGGGAAAATAAAGGTTCATTTAAATCTTGAAGGCCATTATCTTAAAGGCAATTGTGTGACTTACCATTTTTTGTTCTATTCCTACTACTACAGAGGGTGCATGTTATGTTTCTATAACCTTCCAAAGACTAATAGAAAAAATAGTAAAAATGCAAAATATTGATGATATTTAAATAATCTTTAATATATGCAGTCTGTTTTATTAGCTAATGGTTGTTTTTCTAAGGTAGGTTTCCCTATATACTTTGAGAGTTTTATTGCTGAGTCATGGGAAAGGTTTTGACATAGAAATCCAGAAGAGCTGAGTTATAATCCTTCAACTACTGGCAAATCTCCTAACCTCATGGAACTTTGGTTTCCTTAGCTGTAAAATGGTGATAAGGATAACTTCCTTTGTCCACATCCCATGTCTGTTGTGAAGACCGTGCAATAATGTATGAGAATTGCCTTTAAATATCATGTGATGTTATGCAGGTGTATATCAGGCCAAATGCATAGTCAAATCACAGACATATCAAATCCCATTGCAACTCATTCCAATACCTAGTTAAAATTCACACGTTGTCCTGAAATTTCATCATCTTAAATATTGCTTAAGGTAAGAGGCCATCTGCTGGGGCTTTGGCATTTTTTCTTCTAGAGTGTGTTGTATAATAACAATAATCATTGTAGCAGTTTTTGGACTCATAGAATCTGACAGAACACTTCCAGAGTATGGATGGGCATTCTGTCCCTGACTTTTCATTAATCTATAATTCTGCAAATATTTTAATGCTGCATAGGCTCCTGGGTCACATTGTCTTGGTCTTCCTTTTATGTTTAACTGATAGTGTCCTTCTGAAGGCATGGACATCTTTTGCTTAAACCCTATCTCATGGAACACAATTACCTCCGCTCACACAAGTAGGAGGCCCACGTAGAGGTGAGACCACTTTTTAATCCAGGCAGTGCAGTCTGGCAGAATACAGGAAATGGTTCTGTTACATTGAAAAACTTACACCATAGGGTGTTTCTTCCTTCCAGATGGCTCCTTTACTTTCACCCTTTAGATAAGTGTAAGGCCAGTGGAATTCATTTCAGTATATCCCCATTCAGGCCACTTCTTACCACCAGCTCTCATTGGGGCCAGTCCAGTAGCTTCCGAACTGGTCTCCCTGCTTACTTTTTAGCCCTCCTACCTTCTGCTTTCCATCAAAAAGCCAGAGCTATCCTCCAGACATGTAAATCAGATCATGCCACTTCCCTCAGCAAAACCACCTAGCTTCCCATCACTCTTACAAATCAAATTCAGTGCCCTTCCTTGGCTCATAGGCCCTCTATGACCTGATCCCTACCTACCTTCCTGTTCCAATCACTACATCTCCTTGTCTTCACTCTGCTCCAGGAGGCTTGGCTTTTCTGCAGTTTCCCAAAGGCACCACACTTTTGCTTTTGCTCCATGCTTTATTCTGTCTTCAAAGTCCTTCTCCCAAATTGTCTCATGATTATTTGCTTCCTTACATTCTTTAGGTTTAAGCTCAAGTACATCTTTCAAGATGCCCTTTCTTACCCTCTGGCTGAAACAGGACCTTCCATCACTTTCTCTTTATTCCCTTGCACTGCTTCCATTTTGCCACAAGTACCTGTTTGCCCTTTCTTGTAGAATAGCGCTGTCTACAGAACTTCCTGTAATGATGGAATGTTCCATAAAAACACTAAAAATGTTGTGCTGCCCAGTAGAGTAGCCACTGCCCCATGTGGCTACTAAGCTCTTAAAATGTGTCTAGTGAGACTGAGGAATGGAATTTTAAATATTATTTAATTTTAATTAAGTTTAAATAGCCACATGTGACTAGTGGTCACCATATCGGGTAACACAGCTCTAGCATCTAGGATCCATAAGGACAAAGACTTGTCTGTATTTTTTTTCTTTTTTTTTTTTTTTTTATTTTACTTTAAGTTCTAGGGTACATGTGCACAACATGCAGGTTTGTTACATATGTATGCATGTGCCATGTTGGTATGCTGCCATGTTGGAGTCCCATTAACTCGTCATTTACATTAGGTGTATCTCCTAATGCTATCCCTTCCCCCTCCCACCACCCTATGACAGGCCCCGGTGTGTGATGTTCTCCTCCTGTGTCCAAGTGTTCTCATTGTTCAATTCCCACCTATGAGTGAGAACATGCGGTGTTTGGTTTTCTGTCCTTGAGATAGTTTGCTCAGAATGATGGTTTCCAGCTTCATCCATGTCCCTACAAAGGACATGAACTCATCCTTTTTTATGGCTGTGTAGTATTCCATGGTGTATATGTACCACATTTTCTTAATCCAGTCTATCACTGATGGACATCTGGGTTGGTTCCAAGTCTTTGCTATTGTGAATAGTGCCACAGTAAACATACGTGTGCATGTGTTTTTATAGCAGCATGATTTATAATCCTTTGGGTATATACCCAGTAATGGGATAGCTGGGTCAAATGGTATTTCTAGTTCTAGATCCTTGAGGAATCACCACACTGTCTTCCATAGTGGTTGAACTAGTTTACAGTCCCACCAACAGTGTAAAAGTGTTGCTATTTCTCCACATCCTCTCCAGAACCTGTTGTTTCCTGACTTTTTAATGATGACTTGTCTGTCCTTAGCACTGTATCCCCAGGACCTAGAACAATGTCTAGTATACAGGAAGTACTGACCAAAAAAGTTGTTGAAATAGTCTATTTCTGTCTAAAATAGACAGAAAATGAATAGAGCATTAGCTATGAAGTCAAGTGACTTGGCCTGTAGTCCAAATAATTAGGTTGGTGCTGTCATGCAAATAACTTGATGATCTCTCTTTTATAAAATGGCTTTTCCCATATAATTCCTCTTTTGGATGAGAGTCATATAAGAGCTGTACGTAATAATACATTCAGAACTACAAAATGCAGGAACATATTAAGGCATTGTTACTATTCCTGGAGGGAGGAGATCATGGTAATGGTTGTTCTGGTGATGCTGGGAGGATAGGGAATAGGACTGAGAACTTTTAATTGTATTTCCTGAGCACAATATTAAATGCAAAATTTTCTTATTTTGATTAATTATCTTCTCCCTTCTATTGTTTATAATCTTGGCTTTTTACACCCTCATGGGGACAAGCTGCACATCTGTTTACATCATGCCTTTTTAACAAGATTCAATAAATGATGTGTGCCTGTGCATGTTTATTAAATTAGAATTGCAATGATTTTATTCAGTCTGTTAGAAGGCTAGGAAATTGCAAGGCACCATCTGTTTATGTAAGTATTGCAGCCAATTTTCTAGGCTTGAGCCAGGGGAATGCTTTTGACCTCCTGGCTGGTCATTCTTGACGGAGAGTATGGATTTGTAGGAATAGCAGGGACATCCAGAGGTGGCTGAGCCATTTGGGCCATTCTGCAAAAAGACTTCGCCTAAATCGTCTGAGACGTGGGCATTTCTCCCACTTTTAAAGGCCTCCATTTACAGTGACTCTCAGCCTTCCTTAATAGCAGTTTTCATTGTTGAGAAATACATATTATTAAATGCATATTATTAAAAAGCTTGAGATGAATTTAAACAAAGGTGAAACGCTTGTCCCAAAACAAGAATATATATATGTATGTGTGTGTGTGTGTGTGTGTGTGTGTATTTCTTGAATACGTCTGAGACAAGAATTTATTTTTTCTTTTTTTTTTCTTTCTTTAACAAAGGGCACACGGCGTGCAATTATTCTTCCTGCCCCAGGACACCTTACTGGGCATTTTCTTCCCTAGTTCTCATCCCTCTAATAGTACTTCTCAAACAGTGGTCCAAAGCCAGCTTGCATCAGAATCACCCGATGTGCTTATTAATTAAACATGTACTTTACTGGAAAATGTGGTTTCCAAGCTGACTCTCCAGGAGTGTCTTCTTTGGCCCCAAAGAAGCTGAATTTGAACAAACTCCCTGGCTACAGTTTGAGAGCAGCTTGCACTTTGTTCCTTAGCATTTGGCTGAAAGTTCTTTTTTCTTGATTAATCACATTTGATTAATCAATTTGACTGTCTAAGAGCAGTGAATTGATCCCCAATCTTTGTCTAATTATTAATACCTATTTATTTAATAAGTTGTGGAGCCAAACTAGTTTATCTCCCTGAGTATCACCTGCTTAGTGGGTTAGCAGCTGTCTAGCTGCAAGCGATTAATAAAAGCCAACTTAAGTAAATGGAACTTAGTGATAGATGTGTTTTGTTTGTTTATTTTTGTAAAATTGTTTTAAAGGCCACTGTCTACTTTGGTGCCCAAATTCCTTTATGTAAAAAGAAAAGAATTGTGTTAAAAATTTTTTATCTCCTCTGATTTATTATATGACAAATTTTTATTAGTGTTTTGATGATTCTATTATACATGTGTTTTATTAGAAGTTATCCTTTTTGGATGTAGGTGAGATATAATCCACACCTATTGTACTTTAATATAAAATAAAATAAAGCAGATTTTGAGGTTATTTGCTTTTTGTTGTTGCTCGTGGCAGTGGTCTTCTCTATTATGTTTAGAAATGTAAGGGTTGACTTTTTGAGGGTTTTGTGCTCTCTGCACACCATTCTGTTCATGCTTGACACTCTGCCACACAAGCCCAAGTGTAAGGAGAGGTTTCTTCTGCTTCTGCAATTTTCCCTGAGAAAAGAGGAATTCATTTTATATTTGAGTACTAATAAAGTTTTTATTAGGTGGGTCCTCTCTCAATTACTGTGTTTGAAATAAGAAAGTCCTCTTGGGGCCGGGCGCAGTGGATCACGCCTGTAATCCCAGCACTCTGCGAGGCTGAGGCGGGTGGATCACGAGGTCAGGAGTTCAAGACCAGCCTGGCCAAGATGGTGAAACCCATCTCTACTAAAAATACAAAAATTAGCTGGGTGTGGTGGCGGGTGCCTGCAATCCCAGCTACTCGGGAGGCTGAGGCAGGAGAATCGCTTGAACCCAGAGGGTGGAGGTTGCAGTGAGCTGAGATCGCACCACTGCACTCTAGCCTGGGCAACAAGAGTGAGACTCTGTCTAAGAAAAAAAAAAAAGAAAGAAAGAAAGTCCTCTTGGGAGACAATGTATTTCCCCAAATGGCTTCCATCAGTGCTACTTTTGAATACTTAAAGGGGTGACCTGATACACTGTCTTAAAAAAGAGAGACAAAGAAATTTAATATGGTATTTGATGTCATCTAAAACAAGCCACTTAAAGATGTCTTAAAAGCAGTTTGTGAGTGGAGACCATGATTATACAGCGATAAGGTGGATTTTAAAGAAACCAATTTGCTTTGTGATTTTATGCTTGTTGGCGTAGGATAAAATGCCCAGCAACTGTGTTATTCACAGATTCAAAAATTGCTTTATTTCAAACAACTCAGATGAATATGAAGATGGTAAGCTCTAAAAAACTAAAAAAGTGGTTCTTATGGTAATGAAGATATTGATGATGAAGTTACATGTGAAGGTTTGAATAAAACTGTTTAATGATATGTGAAAATTGAAAAATTTTAAATTAATATATCATTATTTTTATAATATGTGATTTAGAGTTTGTATTGTAACTAAATTAATGTTATACATTATAATTAAAGTATTATTTCATCTGCATCTCTAAAAATTAATATGTTCAATTTGAGTTTAAAAACCTTTCCTTTTTATTTTCTCATTGGGATACCCTTCAACATGGCTTTATCTTTGGGCACATAGAGGATTCTGTTTTTTCTTTCTTTTCCATCTAAATACAAACATCTTGGGGGTAGAGATCCCATCTAAGTACAACTCTGATAAAGCCATTACATCACTTTCTGGCGCTGTTCTGTCTCCTTATACATTCTCACTTGATTTTCCCATGGAGATGACAACTATAGCATTTGTATGCCAGGACACATTTTGTGGTTTCATTTGGGCAAAACTTCCATTAGCTTTATTGGAGGTTTTTTTTTTTTTTTTTTTTTTTTTAAGTTCCTTCTTATCTCTCATGTTCTGTGCAAAGTAACAGGTGTATGTAGAGATTAAATTGTGTCTAATCAAAGAACTTTTGGTTGCAGTGGGCTCCTCAAGGAGAGAAGGCGTACCTGCCCATGTTAACCTCTCTGCATCGTCCATGCTAATGATCGCAATGCAGTACACATCCAATCCAGGTAAGTGAAAATTGGAAAGGTTTGACTAATTCTAATGCCAATAATTAAACAAGACATCAAACAAGCAAGCTAGATGTTCTCATGTGAGAACATCATCATCATGGAGCTGTGTAGAAAACAGACTTTTGAGTTGGAATCAATTTATCTTGCCTATTGCTATTAGCAGTGATCTTGCTGGCTAGTGATATTTTTAGAATATTTGAGGACATGATTTTAGAACATGACTGGAAATGGACTGAATATAAGTATACAGAAATAGTAAAATTAGAAACATAAAAATCACCAGCAATTCTAAGAACAAAAGATAACCACTGTTAATATTTTGGTAAATTGGCTACCCCAGTACACACAAATATCCTTAAACATAAACCTTTTACTATATTTCTGATTATTTCCATAAAATAAACCAATAAAAGAGGGATTAATGAGTTAAAGGACTTGAGAAATTTTCAATATTTCCAGTAGTATGTGAAAGTACTTGTCTCATTGTGATTTGTCATTATTATTATAAAATTTGTGTAGAGTTAGACAGATGAACATTAATATCTCATTGTTTTGATTTGTAGTTCTTCCATTACTAGTGATGTTGGACAGACTTTCACATTTACTCTGTTTGATTTCCGTTTGTCAGTATAATTGCAGATAACTTTGGAAAACTGACCAAAACATGTGCTAAGATATAAACTCATTTTTATTTTCATTTAATGTTTATTTGGAAAGTAAACAAATCTGGTGGCACTGTGGTTTTTTTTTTTTTTTTTTTTTTTTTTGCTATCTACTTAATTATGTAATAAATAATAATTGAACTTCTGACTCAAAATGAGGAAAATTTTTTTATTTCAAAATCTTAATGCTTCTAAGTCTGGAGTGTCATCTTCTGTCTTAGTCCGTTGGGTCATAACAAAAATATAAACTGCGTGGCTGATAAACAGTAAACAGTTATTTCTCTCAGTTCTGGAGGCTAGGAAGTCCATGATCAAGGTGCCAGCAGAGTTGATGTCCAGTGAGGGCCTGCTTTCTGGTTCACGGATGGCCTTCTTTGTGTTGTGTCCTTAAATGGTGGGAGGGAAAGGGAATTCTCGGGGGCCTCTTTTATAAAGGCAGTAATCCCATGCATAAGGGCTCAGCCCTAATGACCTAATTACTTCCTAAAGGCCCCAACTCTGAATACCATCACATTGAGGGTTAGGGTTTAATATACAAATTAAAAATTTTTTTTTAGATACAGAGTCTTACTCTGTCACTCAAGCTAGAGTGCAGTAGTGCAATTATGGCTCACTGAAGCCTTGACCTCCCTGGCTCCAGCGATTCTCCTGCCTCAGCCTCTTGAGTAGCTGGGACTACAGGCATGTGCTACCATATCTGGCTAATTTTTAAATATTTTTTAGAGACAAGGTCTCATTATGTTTCCCAGACTGGTCTCAAACTCCTGACCTCAAGTGATCCTCCTGCTGTGGACTCCCAAAGTACTGGGATCACATGCATAAACCACCATGTCTGGCAACATATAAATTTTGAGAGGACACACAAGCATTTAGTCTATAGTATTCCACCCTATTTTCCCAGATTCATGTTATTCTCATATGCAAAACATTCATTCCATCCCAATAGCCCTGAAAATTGTAACTCATTTCAGCATGAACTCAAGAGTCCAAAGTCTCATGTAAATACCATCTAAATCAGATATGGGTGAGGCAATTTCCTGAGGCAATTTCCTCTCCAGCTGTGAGCCTATGAAATCAAACAAGTTATATGCTTCCAAAATACAATGGTTGGACAGGCATAGCATAGACATTCCCATCCAAAAGGGATAAATGGGAAAGAAAAAAGGGGTAACAGATTCCAAGTAAGTCTAAAACCCAACAACATTATACCTTAAGGTTTGAAAATTACCTTCTTCGACTTGATGCTCTGCCTTCCAGGCCCACTGGGGTGGAGGTCCCACCTTCCAAACCCATTGGGGTAAGAGTTCTGTCTTCTGGACCCACTGAGGTGGTGGCCCTGCATGGCAGCTTTGCCGTGTAGGGGTTGGGCCCCCAAGGCCCTGCCCCTATGGCTTTGCATGGCTCTGCCTCCATGGCTTGCTGGGCATTGCCCTGGTGGGGGTTCTCTACAGTGACCCTGGCCCTCACAGTGGTTCCCTTCCTGGGCCCCACTCTGCAGGCTGGGGTCCGGTGCCCATGACTCTCTCAGGGTGGAGTTCCAGCTCTTCTGGGCATCCTTTGAAATCTAGGTGGAGGTGACTACACCCCCATGCCTTTTCTGGGTACAGTGCATGCTGCTTTGACCAAAGGGCAGCTGAACAGTGAGGCACTGGAATATAGAACTGAATTTTACAAAGTGAGAAGGTGCCTTGTGAGGGTGTGGCATGTCCTGAAGTCTCAAAAGTGCTGGTGGCCTCTCCTTTGAAACCATTTTTCCCCCAGGGTCCTTGCACTCTGGGTCTGTGATGGGAGGGGCAGTGCAGAGGATTTCTGAAGTGCCTCTGGGGTCATTCTTCCATTGTTTTGGACAATACCTCCTGGTTTCTGTTGAGATAGCTGACTAATCTTATTAAATGGCCACTTGGCTACACTCTCACCATTCTCTTCCTAACAGGCTTCTTCATCCTTTCAATACAGATAGGCTGAGAGTCTTCCAAATCTTTAAGTTCTTCTTCCTCTTTGATGAACAATTCTGTCTTTGGATCATTCTCTCTCCTCACATTTTATTACAGTATTAGCAGTCAGAAGAAATCCAGCTGCTCCTTCAACACTTTGCTAAGAAATTTTCTTAGCCAAGTATCCAATTTTATCACTCACAAGTTCTACCATCCACAAAACACTAGGACATGAGCACAATTCAGCCAAGTTCTTTGCCACTTCATAGCAAGGATGGCCTTTCCTCCACTTTCCAGTAATGTGTTCCTCATTTCTGTCTGAGATTGCATCAGAATTGCCTTTACTGTTCATATTTATACTAACATTCTCTTCAGGATCATTTAGGTATTCTCTGAGAAGATTGAGGCTTTTTCTACTGCTTTCCTCTTTTCTTTTTCAACCCTTGCCAGAATTGCTTTTAAAGGTCTATTCATGGCAATATAGGCTTTTTTTCTAGCCTGCACATCAAAACTCTTCCAGCCCCTACCTGTTACCCAGTTCCAAAGCCTCTCCCACATTTTCAGCTATTTGTTACAGCGTCACCCCACTTCTCAGTACCGATTTTCTGTTTTAGTCCATTTGGGTTGCTATAACAAAAATTCTATAAACTGGATGACTTATAAGCAATGCACATTTGTTTCTCATAGTTCCAGGGGCTAGGAAGTCCAAAATCAAGGTGCTGATAGATTGGATGATCTGTGAGAACTCATTTCCTGGTTCATGAATGGCTGTCATTCTGCTGTGTCCTCAAATGACAGAAAGGACAAGGGATTTCTCTGCGGCCTCTTTTATAAGGGCACTGATCACCTCTTAAAGGCTCCACTTGTTAATACTATCACATTAGGGGGTTTGGATTTAACAGAAGAATTTTGAGGTGGCACAAACATTCAGTCTGTAGCATTCTTTAAGTATGAAATCTCTTATGATTATTATATAGATATAATTAAAAATATATATGGGGAAATTATATCTTATATATCTGGCTTAAAATAATCAAAATATTATATTTATTGTATATTATATCCTTAATAAAACCATTTTTTGGAATCTAGTTAATTAGAGTCTCATCATGAGAGTTTGGTCCAAATTTCTAAGCTAGATGGGTAGTAAAGCAGGGTGCTTTGAGATTAGTCATATGTGGATTCACATCTGAGCTTACCTGCAAATTGCCAGTTAGTGAACTTGAGTAAGTGTTTTACCCCCGAAACCAAGTGTCCTCATCTATAAAATGGAAATAATTCTTCCTGCAGTACTTTAAAATGCTGCCGTGAAGATTTAATGGGTTACATATATGTAAAGTGCTTACTTTAGTGACTGACACATTGTAAATTCTCAATAAGTAGTGAATCCCTACAATTTGCTGTTTTCTTCTTGGAGTTGAATGTTGAGTTGAATGTTTCACTGGAAAACTACTGTGGTCAGACAGAGTTTCATCTATTATTTGAAAACCTGTATCTTCATTTGCTCATGAGGAAATGTTTATAACCAGCTACTCTATACTAGGAATCATAGTTGGGACCCAAAACTAGTCTTGTGATATAGGAAGCACTTAAGTGAGGCAACATCCACCAGGGGCTCTCTGGGACCAAGCAGTAGGTCATCGTTCTGTTGTTTGAATTTTTATTGGAAGAAGCGCAACTGGCAACTTGTTCCTTATAGCTGATTGTGTATCAAGGATAGAGCACAATCCTTACTTAAGTAACCAGCATTCATTGAGCACCTTCTATATACAGGGCTCTGTGCTAGGCATTGTGGAAACCACAGAAAAACATAAGATATGGTGCTTGCTATGAAGTTTATGTCTAATTGGGAAGATCAGGCATATTTACATAAGTCATTAGTTGACAATGTAATGTAGTACATAGGAGTACTAAATAAATACATTAGACTATGTTAATTCATCAGAAGGAGGGACTTGTATGGATTGAAATGATCAGAAAACACTTTGTGTCACTTGGGCAAAGGATGAGTTTTAAATTATGGACTGAGTTTTGTTTTGTTTTATTTTTCGAGAATCTCACTTTGTTGCCCAGGCTGGAGCGCAGTGGCATGGCTCACTGCAACCTCTGCCTCCTGGGTTCAAGCAATTCTCTTGCCTCAGCCTCCCCAGTATCTGGGACTACAGGCACATGCTACTATGCTTGGCTAATTTTTGTATTTTTAGTAGAGATGGGGTTTCATCATGTTGGCTAGACTGGCCTCGAACTCCTGACCTCAAGTGATCCGCCTGTCTTGGCCTCCCAAAGTGCTGGGATTACAGGCATGAGCCACCGTGCCTGGCGGGACAGAGTTTTTATTGATAAGGTAAATGGGGCATTCTGGGAGGGGAAGCTGTTGGGAACCATCCAGGTACATTCATGGGTCAGTGGACGGCTCTGAACAAGGTTCATATAGCATACCCGTGGAGAATAGCAGACACTGTGTATGAGAAAGTGTCTTGGAACATCTGCACTTGAGAATTCAGTGATGACTTAAGACCAAATTTCCAATTCTAGAGCGACCATTCAATCAGTAGTCAGTGAGTATCCACCATGTGCTAGGCACTGGGGGCTCCATGTTTAGTGACATGTGACTGACTCCATCCTCATCTCAGGAAGCTTATCATATGGTTGGGGTGAGAGGCGAGAAGACAATCAAATAATCATAAAATCAAGTGTAAAGTTTCACTTGTGACAAGTGCTTCAGATACGTTTTGCTATAAGATGTTATAAAAGGAAATTTTGCTTTTATTGAGGAAGTCAGGAGGGCTTCTTTGAGGAAGTAACCTTTGGTTTGAGAACTGCAGGATGAGTAGTGTGAGCAAGGCCTACAAGGAGGGATGGTTCAGGAAGAGGAATCTCATGTGTCATGGCAAACAGCTGAGACTGAAGGATCAGTGTAGCTGGAACTCAGAGTGAGGGCTCCCTGGTGTGACATTAGACTTAAAGTTCCATGGGCTGGAACATGCAGGGTGTTGTGAGCTCTGTTAGGGAGGCCTGTGTTTATTCCAAATCTAATGGGAAGCTGCTGATGGGCTTTGAGTGGGCTCTGGTGTGTGTCACCCCCACTGCAGTTGAGAACAGATTGAAAAGAAGTCAGGTTGTGTATAAATTGACCTGGAAGGAGGTCATTGCATTTGTCTAAGCACTTCAAAGGCAGGGACAATTGAAACTGAAGAACAAGCAGATCTATCTGAGAGCTATGTAGGAAGTAAAATTGATAAGTCTTGGTAACATATTGGCTAGAGTGGGTTTCTGGATGCACTAACTGGATGCATGGTGGTCATATTAGTTTGTTGTTACATTGCTATAAAGAAATACCTAAGACTAGGTAGTATATAAAGAAAAGAGGTGTCATTGACTCATGGTTCTGTAGGCTGTACAGGAAGCATAGTAGCTCCTGTCTCTAAGAGGAGACTCAGAAAACTCATAATCATGGTAGAAGGCAAAAGGGAAGCACGTCTTAAACATGGCTCGAGCAGGAGGAAGAGAGAGAAGGGGAGTTGCCACTTTTTTTTTTTTTTTTTTGAGACAGAGTTTTGCTCTTGTTGCCCAGGCTGGAGTGCAGTGGCGCAATCTCAGCTCACTGCAACCTCCACCTCCCAGGTTCAAGCAATTCTCCTGCCTCAGCCTCCTGAGTAGCTGGGATTACAGGCGCCCACCACCACGCCCAGCTAATTTTTTGTATTTTTAGTACAGACGGAGTTTCACCATGTTGGCCAGTCTGGTCTTGAACTCCTGACCTCAGGAGTTTTGATCTACCCGCCTCGGCCTCCCAAAGTGCTGGGATTACAGGCATGGTGCCACACACTTTTAAACAACCAGATCTTGTGAGAACTGTATCATGAGAGTAGCACAAAAGGGATGGTGCTAAACCATTCATGAAGGACCCACCCCCATGATCCAATCACCTTTTTAAATTTTTAAGGCCCTGCCTCCAACATTGGGGATTACAACTGAACCTGAGATTTGGTGGGGACACAGATGCAAACTGTAACAGTGGTTCTACTCACTGATAAAGGAGGCATTGGAAGAAGAAGATCAGGCCTCTGGGGGAAGATCTTGAGATCTGTTTCAGACGTGTTGTGTTCACGGTATCTTTGAGACACCTAATAGGAGCTGGTAATTAGGTAGTTGTATTATGAGTCTGGAGCTCAGAACAGAGCTTTAGACTCTTTAGACTAGAGCTAATGAACTTTGAGCCCACACACAAGTGTCCAGTGCCCTTCATTGAATTATATATAGATGGCTGCTGAAGTTGTGAATGAGTGTGAGATTGCTTAGGGGAGAGCAGAGAATGAAAGAAATGTGGAGTGGTTCTGTGACTAGGCCTTCAGGAACTTCAACAGATAATGGCCCAGTGGAAGAGGATGAGCTCTCCAAAGAGACAGAGAGGTTGCACTGTTAAGATGTCTTTGGCTGACAGAGGCTTTAAAGTATAAGCACATTGGTTGTTTACTTAATAGGAAGTCCTGAAGATAGCTCCACAATATCAGGGGACTGAGATCTTGGAATTCCCCTCATGTTTGCAAGAAGGCTGCCACTGTGGAGGTTGTTATAACCTTACATAACTACATGCAAAAAGAGGTAATAGGATCAAGCAGAGTCATTAAGAGAAAAGTCTCCTGGTGTACCTCTTTTGTTTTATCAGAGGGAGAAAGTATGTCTCAGAAGCTCCGCAGCAGATTTTCTCTTCATTCTTACTGTCCAGAACTGAGTCACATGGCCACCTGTAGCTGCAAGGGGCTCTGGGAAAATATCTTGCTTTTGTAGTCTGTGTATTGGTGCATTAGTCTGTTTTTACACTGCTATAAAGAACTGCCAGAGACTGGGTAATTTATAAAGAAAAGAAGTTTAATTGACTCACAGTTCCACATGGCTGGGGAGGCCTCAGGAAACTTAACAATCACGGTAGAAGGTGAAGGGGAAGCAAAGACCTTCTTCACATGATGGCAGGAATGAGACAGCTAGCAAGTGCAGGGAAAACTGCCTTTATGAAACCATCAGATCTCATGAGAACTCACTCACTATCACGAGAACAGCATTGGGCAAACTGCCCCCATGATCCAATCACTTCCCACTTGGTCTCTTCCTAAAACCTGGGGATTACAATTCAAGATGAGATTTGGGTGGGGACACACAACTTAACCATATCAATTGGCAAATGGACAAGAAAAAAGGGTGTTGACAGCAGTTGAGTAGTAACAGTGTTGTCCACCACAGGTGACAGGGGAGGGTCATTCATATTATGAAGCCAAGGAAAGAGTGTTTCAAAAAGGAGACAGTAGTCAGCAGTACTGAATGTGGCTGAAAAGTCAAGTAAGATGCAGACTGAAAAATGTCCATTGGATTGAATGACATGGAGGTCATTGGTGAATAAAGTGTGAACTGCTTCAATGTCAGCATAAGCCTGGAATATAGATTAGGGAAGGTATCAAAAGGCATCTAACTAGGTTGAAAGTATCTTTGTTCCCCAAGTGAAGATAGTCAAATCAAAGAATCTTGCTGTCGTGTAGCTTTTAAAAATTCCTCTATAAGATGGAACTGATGATGAAATGATAAAACCCCACTCTAATCCATCAAGTCTGTCACTTGCTATCCATTCAACCTTGGGCAAGTTGGAAACTGAGCCTTAGTTTCCTAACTGCACCATGGTAATTGTGAGATAATACGTATAAAGCTCTTTCTACAATATCTAGCAAATGATGAATGTTCAATAAATATGAGCTTTTATTATGATTCTGTTGGGCTAGTTTTTTTTTCCTATGTAGATCTTATGTTGATACAAGTTTATTTTATGAATGTATGATTACTAGGGACTTTAAAAATATTTCCGTTGTTAACATGAAGCATGAAATAATTCTCAAGGACCTTGGGACAAAGCTTGATAAGGTCAAGGGCTTATGTGATATTTTTTAAGTATGAACATATGGACAGAAGTTATTTCTAATTTAATGATTAGAGACTGAAAAGTCATATTGAAGTAATTTGTTATATATATATCAAAGGATGTTTTGTTTGGTATTTACATTTCATGTACGAATTACATTTTCTACATTACAGTGTATCATTGTCAATTACTGGAATGCCTCATGAAATATAAACAAGAAGTCTGGAAAGTAAGTTTTGGGTCAAATTTAACCCATAGTCACAAACTTAATTTGTATAATACAGTAAAAATTGTTTACATATTAAAACTGTTGTTTAGGTCAAATTTATTGACGTCCTATTATTTTGATGTGGCAGTACCTATAATTCTTTCTTTAATGATTAATTATTTATCATTTAGAGCAGAAATAGTACTTTAAGAACATCGTGTCTTGATGGATAAAGTAATTGGATGTATCTTATTCTTGGAATTAAGCTAATATTATGTGTTATGACAAACAATTTTATTTAATTTGAAAGGTTGCTTGAGAATCTGTCCTCTTTCAAATAGGAGATGTGAATGTTTAAGAAATGTGATTAGGGAAATATTTTTTCAAATGCAGTATTTGGCAAACTGTCTTATGCTACTCTAAAATCTTTCCTTAACATCAATCTGATTAGAGACGAATTTGTTAGAAGATAAAGTACTTTGTACTCTACCTGTGAGGGCTCATTTACAGAAGGACCAGTAAATACATAAATCATAAAAATATAATGTTTTAACGGGATCTAATCTATGAAACATGCCTGCATGAGATTCCAGGGAAATTACTCACCTCAACCCCTCCATTAGAATTTTCACTGCTTTGGTAATGTTGAAGTCTCTACCTTTCTTTTTATTTCATGATGCTAAGTCAAAATATGCTTGCTGTTTCCTTTAGGATCTTTTGTATGTGATTGCGTATGGGCCTTCACAAGTGAAGCCTCCAGCTGTGCAAATGCTTTTCCACTACTGGCCCAATTTAAAACCTCCTGGGGCAATAAGCGAGTACAGGGGGTTGCAGTACACAGGTAAGAGGAGAGGAGCCCTGTGATGCCCCATCTGTATTTCTCCTGTGCCACACTGGCCTCACTTACTTATACATAGATTTTTATCTTGCTGGATTATATTTACTGTGCCTTTGGACATGGTCATAAATCCTTTCTGAAACTAAGTGGTTTAAAGATGAATTAATTCAAATCAATTTCAAAAGCATTTATGGCATCAGGGCAAATTGCCTTAAGTCTCAGTCCCATTTGCTATACCACTGGCTGAGGGTCTTAACTCTGGCTACCATTAATCACTCCACAGGGATGAGCAGTGAGAGTGATGCTGCAGATTTGCTCATCATTTAGCAGAAACCCTAACTAGCAGATTCTGCTCTGATAAGAAGGCTTGCAGCACTTTCAATATCACCAGCTCATGCACTAAATAAAAATTAAATGACCCAGACTGGGCGCGATGGCTCACGCCTGTAATCCCAGCACTTTGGGAGACCAAGGCAGGCGGATCACAAGGTCAAGAGATGGAGACCATCCTGGCTAACATGGTGAAACCCTGTCTCTACTAAAACTACAAAAATTAGCTGGACGTGGTGGTACGCGCCTGTAGCCCCAGCCAGTTGGGAGGCTGAGGCGGGAGAATCGCTTGAATCTGGGAGGCAGAGATTGAAATGGGCCAAGATCGCACCGGGCCAAGATCACACCACCGCACTCCAGCCTGGCTGCAGAGTGAGACTCTGTCTAAAAATAAAATAAAATAAAATAAATGACCCCGATAGGCTGGGCACAGTGACTCACACCTGTAATCTCAGCCCTTTGGGAGGCTGAGACGGGCGGATCACCTGAGGTCCAGAGTTTGAGACCAGCCGGGCCAACATGCAAAAATTAGCCAGTTTTGTTGCTTATGCCTGTAATCCCAGCTACTCAGAAGGCTGAGGCAGAAGAATCACTTGAACCCAGGAGGCGGAGGTTGCAGTGAGCCAAGGAGTGTCACTGCACTCCAGCCTGGGTGACTGAGCCAGACTCTGTCTCAAAATAAAATAAAATAAAATAAAATAATAATAATAATTAATAAAAAATAAAAAATAAGTCAGGCATGGTTGCTCACACCTGTAATCCCAGCACTTTGGGAGGCCTGGGTGGGCAGATCACGAGGTGAGGAGATCGAGACTATCCTGGCCAACATGGTGAAACCCCGTCTCTACTAAAAATACAAAAAAATTTTAGCCGGGTGTGGTGGTGCATGCCTCTAGTCCCAGCTACTTGGGAGGCTGAGGCAGGAGAATCACTTGAACCTAGGGGGCAGAGGCTGTGGTGAGCTGAGATCACGCCACTGCATTCCAGCCTGGGTGACAGAGTGAGACTCCATCTCAAAAAACAAACAAAAAAATGACCCCGATAGCCTGGTTGCTCAGCCATTCAACAATGTATGAATTTTGGTGTGATTAATAATGAGAAAAAAACATTAACTTTAAATATAATGACAGATATCTACCAAAAAATCCCGCAAAACAAATAAATCAACAACCTCCAGGTCCTAGGAGGTTGTTTATGTATATATATATTATTAAATCAAAGAAGAAACCTATGGCTAATGGAGTTTTTGATGCCTTTGTTCACCTTTTTGCCCCACTTAATTGTAGATATAATCTTCTGAAAATGAGAGAGATGGATATTTTTGAAAGGTTAACTTTTCTCCAAGTTATTGTTGGATTGCACACTGATGTTCTGAGAATCTACTTACTTGTTCACATTATTGGTATTTACAAAGGTGATTTGAGTTCACGGGGATGTAATTGAATTCAGGTATCTGATTTATGTTCCTGATGAAAGACTTAAAGTCAAGTGTTAGAGATAGTAATACTTGTTCTTTGGGCTTTTGGTGACCCTTGGTTGGCTTATTCTAAACTCAAAATACATGGTGACAACAATAAAAACAATGAAGGTAGATAGTAAGTAAATTTTTTAAAATTGGGAATTGGTATCACTGGTGCTATATATCATAGATAGTAGAGAATGTTTAAGTGTTGCTAAGTAATAATTTGAATGTAAAAGCAGCACAACATATGGAAGCATTAACAGAATAAAAGGTGAAACAACTGAAATATTTGACACTAACTCCTTCTCATTTGATCCCTGAAATAAACACTTACATGAAGTATAAATGGATAATCAGTATTAAATAACATTTATTTATTTGATAAATATTTGATGCGTAACTACTCTGTGCCAGACACTGTACTTTCTGTTAATTATGCAGGAACCAACACAAAACCAGGTCTCATGGAAATTACTACATGGAACTTCATTCATTTTATTCAACAAATAATTATGGAGTGTCTACTATTAGGCAGGCATTAGGCACTCTTGGTGAAGCAGTAAAGAAAACATGAAAATCATTAATATCTTGGAACTTACTTTTTTTTTTTTTTTGAGACAGAGTCTCGCTCTGTAGCCCAGGCTGGAGTGCAGTGGCGCGATCTTGACCTCAGCTCACTGCAGGCTCCGCCTCCCGGGTTCACGCCATTCTCCTGCCTCAGCCTCCCGAGTAGCTGGGACTACAGGAGCCCGCCACTGCGCCGGCTAATTTTTTGTATTTTTAGTAGAGACGGGGTTTCACCGTGGTCTCAATCTCCTGACCTCGTGATCCGCCTGCCTCGGCCTCCCAAAGTGCTGGGATTACAAGCGTGAGCCACCGCGCCCGGCCGGAACTTACATTCTAATTGTCGGGGAAAGACCCCAAAACTGCCTTACAGGGTAAGAAGTGCTAAAGTAGAACAAATACAGAGAGCTGTGAGGACACACAGGAAGGGTCCCTAACCTAACCGGGATGGTGGGCAAGTTTGGGAAAGGATATTTGTTAAGGAAGATTCTCAAGTAAGTGACATTTAAGCTGATACCTGAAGGATATGTACACACTAGATGTCAGACACGGGTGAGACATGAGTGGATAAAATGTGAGTTGCAAGGCAGAAGGTACTGCAGGCAGAAGATGGCATGATAGTATTTAGGAACTGGAAAAAGTCCAGTGCTGCCAGACATTGCAGTGAGAGGAGGAGAGTAGCCAGAGGTGAGCAGAGAGGCTGATAGGCCCGGGAAGGAGTTTGGATTTTATCCTACGAGCAAAGGGACACCAGGCACAGGTTTTAGATGGAGAAGCCACTTGATGAGATTTGCCTGTTCAGAGCATCCTAAAAGCCCAGCAAATTGACAGCCACTTCCACCCATCCCCATGGCCACTGCTCCGAGGAAGGTTCAGTGAAACCTGTCTTCACTGTAATAGCTCAGTCTATGCCCACTACAACCAGAGCAACTTTCATCTTCCCTTAGGCACTATGAACTCAGATGTCTCTGTCTGAGGGCATTCATTCTTCAGTCCATCCTTGCAATGACATGGTCATGCTCCCATTCTTTCAGCAGTCTGTTATGGGATGCCTGCTGCCCTCCAGGCACTGTCCTAGGCACTGGGGAAGTAGCTCTCTTGAAACTCCCATTCTAGTAGACCGTGGCATTCTGTGTAGGAAACAAAAGATCACAGGAAAAAAATCATTCTGGTCTATAGATTACTACTTATCCAGCACTGGCTGCTGGTCAGACATTGTTTAGCTGCTTATTATATTATCTAATTTTTTCAGCCCTCTCCTAATTGAAGACAATCTATGGACCAGGCACCATATTAGGTTTTACAGATGTTTTCTCAATTAAACCTTACAAAAATATTGGGAAGTCAGTTGTCCTATTTCCGTTCTACAGATGAGGAGTGGGAGACAGAGTTTAAGTAACATGCCTAAATTCACACAAATAATAAGGGCACAGATTGAATTTGAGCCCCACATTTTTCTACTTTAACTGTGTTACATCACTTTTTTCAATTCAGTTCTTTAATTAAACATTAGGTAAAGCATTAGAAATTGTCTGCAATGCCTACTACAAGACATACCAAAGAGTATCATCAGTATTTAAATGGCACTATAACCCCTAATATTCTTAATAATGAAAATTGTAGGGATTTTATTAACTTGGAAGTTCAAAGATGAAATGCTTTCTTAGGAACCAGCAACTTTTGTTAGTTTTCGCAGTGATTTACAGTATTTCCTCTTTAAAAAGTAAAAATCTGGCCAGGTGTGGTGGCTCACGCCTATAATCCCAGCACTTTGGGAAGCAGAGGCAGGTGGATCACCTGAGGTCAGGAGTTGGAGACCAGCCTGGCTAACATGGTGAAAACCTATCTCTACTAAGAATACAAAAATCAGCCAGTCGTGGTGGTGCACGCCTGTAATCCCAGCTACTAGGAGGCTGAGGCAGGAGAATCCCTTGAACCTGGGAGGCAGAGGTTGCAGTGAGCCGAGATTGCACCATTGCACTGAAGCCTGGGCGACAGACCAAGACTCCATCTCAAAAACATAAAATAAATTTTAAAAAAATAATAATAAGTAAAACTTTTTCTAAACAGGACAATTTAGTTATAGAAAAATTACAGTAACATGTGGCCGGCACAGTGGCCCACACCTGTAATCCCAGCACTTTGGGAGGCTGAGGTGGGCAGATCATGAGGTCAAGCGATGGAGACCATCTTGGCTAACATGGTGAAACCCCATCTCTACTAAAATACAAAAAATTAGCTGGGCGTGGTGGCACATGCCTGTAATCCCAGCTACTTGGGAGGCTGAGGCAGGGGAATTGCTTGAACCCAGGAGGCGGAGGTTGTGGTGAGCTGAGATCGCACCACTGCACTCCAGCCTGGCAACAGAGCAAGACTCCATCTCAAAAAAAAAAAAAAAAGATAAATTATAGCAATATATAAGCAGGAAAAACAATACCGCCATCCAGAAATGACCATTGTTAACATTTTGGTTTATTTACAGGTCTTGATGAACTTTAAAATACAATTAAGATCATATTGTATGTAATTACACAAAGCTCCTCCCAACTATTTATGATAAAAGATGTCAAACACAGAAAAGTTTAAAGAATCACTATGAACACACAGAGTTAATGATTGTTAGTAATTAACCATAATTTTAACTTCACATATATGTGTAGGAATTATATATTACTTTCTAAACATAGTTAACATAGGAATATTTACAGCTCGTACAAAGAACATCAAATAATAAAAATCTGGTGATCTACGATGTTTGTTCCTTTTTGGTTTATTAGTGTATATCCACAACAACTGCTCCAATTATTTTGGTTTTAAAGATGCAAAAAATTGGCTGGGCACAGTGGCTCACGCCTGTAATCCCAACACTTTGGGAGGCCGAGGCAGGTGGATCATGAGGTCAGGAGATCGAGAACCATCTGGCTAACATGGTGAAACCCTGTCTCTACCAAAAATACAAAAAAAATTAGCTGGGCGGGGTGGTGGGCACCTGTAGTCCCAGCTACTCGGGAGGCTGAGGCAGGAGAATGGCGTGAACCCAGGATGCGGAGCTTGCAGTGAGCCAAGATGGCGCCACTGCACTCCAGCCTGGGCGACTGAGCAAGACTCCATCTCAAAAAAAAAAAAAATGCAAAAAATTGATGTCTCATATTTTTGTGGGACTCCCATGTGTATGTATCTAATTAAAATGACTTTTTCTCCTGTTTAAAAAAAAAGATGCAAAAAATTATAACTTAAGTTTCTTGACAATGAAAATAGCCCTCATGTTGTTCTATGCTTCTCTGCTTCTGTGGGAGAGAAAGAAATTATTTAACAATTTTCCTGTTACAATGTCCCAACTTGTAAATAATTTAGCCTTTGTTAGTAAGGAACAGCACCAGTTATTGTTTAGTTTCCATTTGAACTATAGGACAAAAGATGTTACACAAGACGTACATCTCCAAGAAACAGACTCTACATTTCCAAGACAGGGACTGTACCTTTCTAAGACACAGACTGTTGCAAAAGCAGATAGAGAATAACTCAAGACAGTACTACAAGGTGAAATTTTGGTCTAGGCTACCAAATATCACATCAGTACAATTGGATTTTTCAGTTGTATACAAGTTAAGTGCAAGAAGGTCTACCAGTTCTTTTATGTTATGTTGAGTTCTTAGTTACCTTTTTAATTAACTCAATCTTGTCTCTACATAATTAAAAATATTTTAAAACATTTTTACTGGTGCATTGTATACATGCAGAAAATCACAAATTTATGTGTTCATGGACCACCTCCTACCATATGTTCCCTCTTACACCCCAAAAGTAACTACTGACATGATTTCCAATACCTGAGATTAGTTTTGTCTGTTTTAGAATTTTATAGAAATGGAATAATCCATTATTTATTTGTGTGTGTGAGTGTGTGTGTTGTGTGTATGTGATTTGTTCATGATGTTGAGGATAACTGTACTTTGTTCATTTTTATTGCTGTGCCTATTCTACCAAATGAATGTACCGTAGTTTACCTATCCATTCTATTATTAGTGGACATTTTGATTATTCCCACTTTCTGGCTTTTATATATAATGTTCCTATGAACATCCTTGTATATGTCTTTTGGTACATACTTGCATACATTTCTGTTAGGTGCCTAAGGTGGAATTCCTGGATCGGAGGATGTACATATATCCAACTTTAATGGATAATGGCAAACAGCTTTCCAAAGTAGCTGTATTAATTTGTCCTGTCATTAGTAGTGTATGAGAGTTCTTTTTGTCTTATTTTCCACATTTTGGTTATTATTTGTTTTGTTCACTTTTAAAATTTTAGCCATTTTCAAGGGTGTGTAGAAGTATCTTATTGTGATTATAATTTGAATTTCCTGATTACTAGTGAAGCTGAACATTTCTTCCTATGTTTATGTGCCATTTGAATATCCTCTTATATGATCTTGGTCAGTTATATGTGTTGCAAATGTCTTGTTTTTTATTTTCTTAATAATGTCTTATCATTAAATAAAGGTATTTTAATGTTATCAACTTAGCATTCTTTGTTTTCATATTTAATCCTTTTTATGTCCCGTCTAAGAAAATCCTTCCCTACCCCAAAATTATAATACTTTTTGTCATCTTCTATAATTTTTGCTTTTCATCTTTTAGATGTATCTGGAATTAATTTTTGTATATGGTATGAAGTAATGGCCAATCTCTTCCCTTATGGCTAGCCAGTTGACTCAACATTATTTATTGAAAATATTATTCTTTCCTTACTACTCTGTGGTACCATTTTTATCATAAATCAAGTGTCTATTTAAAAATAGTTCTGTCTCTGGATTCTTAGTTCAACTGGTGTATTTTTCCTTTTACCAATACCATACTGTTTTAATTACTGTAGCTTAATAAAATTTGATATCCACCTGTGCAAGTCCTTTACCTTGTTATTATTGCTCTCTTCATCTTCCTTGTCTTCACCTATCTTCTCCTCTTTCTGTTCTTTCTCCTTCTCCTCCTTTATTTATTCCTCCTCCTTCAATAATATCTTGCCTATTCCTAGCTCTTTGCTAAGTTAAAGAGTTTGTCAAGTTAAACATATACAAACACTCATACTGCTAGGATTTTGATTGGGATTGTCTTGAATCTGTGTTGGGATAATCTTGATCAATTTGGGAAACTGACATCTTTATACTATTGAATCTTCCAATCCATGAACATGGTATATCTCTTCATTTATTTAGGCTTAGGCTTTTTTTTAAGTTGCCTTCAATCCTTTTTCTAGTTTTCTGCTAGCTGTAGATGTGCAGATGTCTGGCATATCTCTCATGTAGTTTGTTCCTAGATATTTATTTTTAGAATAATATTGTCAATTATATATGTTCTAAAAATTACATTGTCTAACTCTGTTGCTACTCTGTAGATGCAATTAATTTTTAGTATATTGGTCTTGTAATCAGCAACTTTGCTAAGTCACTTTTCAGTTCTAATAATTTATTGTGGTAGTCTTGCTTAAAAATTACTTTAATATGCACAATTATATTATTGCTAAATAATACACTTTTAATGTCTCTTTCTCAATCCATAAGCCTTTTATGTCTTCTTGCCTTATTGCAGTGACTTAAATCTCACTGTGCTATGCTGATTCCTAAATCCTGTGCTATATTGATTTCTAAATCCTTCATGGTTTCTTCTTTGACCCGTGAGTCATTTAGAAGGAGATTTATAGCTTTATCCTTCTGTGGTCAGATAACATACTTTGTATTATTTCATTCCATTGACATTTGTAACACTTTCTTTAGGACTGAGCATATGGTCATTTTTGTAAATGTTCCTGTGTAAAGAATTAAAAAGAATTTCTATTTGGCAGTTGTTTGTGCAGTGTTCTACACGTATCAATGAAATCAAATTTGTAATTGTTTAGTTCAAATCCTGTATATTCTCATTATATTTTTGCCCATTTCTTCTATCTGTTACCAAGAGCAGGGTGTTAAAAATCTCTTACTATGACTGTGGATTTGTCTATTCCTCTTTGTAGCTCTGTCAATGTTTGCTTTATATATTTTCAGGCTGCATTATCAGGTGTATACAAGTTTAGAATGAAGTATACAAGTTAAAATGCAGTATCTTCCCAGCTAATTGAAACTTTTACCATTCTGAAATGCATGTCTTTATCTCTTCTAATACTTTTTGTGTTAAAATCTACTTTGTGTTGTACTAATGTAGCTATACCAGCTTTTATGAGTGTTTGCATGGTATAACTTTTCCCATCTTTTAATTTTCAGTTTTTTTGTATTATACTTTATGTGTGTTTTGTAATCAGCATGTAGTTCTTTAAACTCAATACTTATACTTTTTGTCTTTTAATTGGAATATTTAGCCCATATATATGTAATGTAGTTACTGGTATATTTGTTACTGGTATTTTTGACTTTAAATCCACAATTTTCTATTGTAATCTATTTTTCCTGCTTTTTTCTTTCTTTTTTCTCCCTTTTTTTGGGCCTCTTTTGCACTGATTAAGTATATTTAAATATTTCATCACCCCATCTTTGGCTTAGTAAGTTATTTAGTCCTCTACTGTTCTTTCAATCATTACCCTAGAGATTATATCATGCATTCTTGACTTATCAGTGTCCAGTATAAAGTAGTACTTTTATATTTTTGTGTAAAGTGGTAAAGTGGAAGAAGATTTTAACTCCGTTTACTCCCTCCTGACTTCCATGCTATACTTTATTTTATATAGATATATTTTATATATATATTCCACAAAACATAATTACTGTTGTTCAGTGCAGTCAGATTGTATTTTCCCTTTTCTTGCTATTTTTCCCTTTTTATATCTCTAAGCTCCTATCTGGGATTGAAGGGTTTTAAAATAATATCCTTTTATATTTCCTTTAGTGCCATTCTACTGAGGATACATTTTCTCAGTTAGTGTTTGTCTGGAAATGTTTGCTTTGCCTTTGTTTCTTAAGGCTGTTTTCTCAGTGTATACATTTATTTATTTGTTTATTTATTTATTTATTGAGACATTGTTTCACTCTTGTCACCCAGTCTGGAGTGCATTGGGGTGATCTCGGCTCACTGCATCCTCTGCCTTCTGGGTTCAAGCGATTCTCCTGCCTCAGCCTCCCGAGTAGCTGGGATTACAGGCACCTGCCACCACTCCTGGCTAATTTTTGTATTTTTAGTAGAGATGGGGTTTCACCATGTTGGCCAGGGTGGTCTTGATTGGCAGTCATTTTATTTTTCATACTTTGAAGGTATTTCATGATTTTCTCATTTTCATTGTTTCTATGAAAAATTGACTATCAAAGTCAATTGCCAATTATTACTCTTTTGAAGGTAAACTTTTTTTCTTCTTTGTCTTAAAAGCTTTCTCTTTATTTTTTATTTTTGGCAGCTTTACTATATCTAGTTATGATATTATGTATGTTTGTCTTTTTGGAGGGGTTCATAGGACTTGTTGATCTGTGGCTTGATGTATTTTGTCACTGGAAAATTGTCAGGCTTATCTCTCTTTTGTTAGTGATAGTACTTTATTAAGGTATATTTTATATAAGTTAGATACACAAGTATCAAATTTACAGTGGGGTCAATTATGACAAAAGTATAATGCTCATGTAGTCATCATCCAGATAAAGGTAATGGAATGTTTCCATCAACCCAGAAAGTAATGGTATGACTTTTCCAAACACCATCCCCTTCTCTCATTCTGAAGTGATCACTATTCTGATTTCTATGTAATTCATATATTCATCTAATTCAGGTATTCATGTAAATGGAGATCAAACACTATGTATTTCTTCATTTCTGACTCCATTCAGTCAACATATTACTGAGATTAGTCCATGTTATTGTGGATATTAGTAGTTCTTTTTTTTTTATTGCTAAGTATTCCATTGCATGGATATGTCGTTTGTTTATCAGCTTTCCTATTGATGTATATTTGGATTGTTTTCAGTTTTTAGCCAATATACATAAAGCTGCTATGAATATCTTATGCAAGTTTTTCTGTGGACTTATGCATTTATTTCTCTTGGGTATATACCTAGGACTGGAATTGCTGGGTCATAGAGTTTATAAGAAATATCTAAAGAGTTCTCTAAAGTGTTTATGCCATTTTACATTTCATCCAACAATTTGTGAGAGTTTCAGTTGCTCTTCACTCTGCTATTACTTGCAATTGTCCATGTTTTTGATTTTAGCCATTCTGGTGAGTGTGTATCTTGTGGCTTTAATTTAAATTTCTTTGACAACTGCTGTTAAGCACATTTTTATATAATTATTGGTTATTCCTATATCCTATGAAGTACCTGAGAAAGTCTTTTACCAATTATCGATTGGATTCTTTATCTTTTTTGTTGTTGATATGTAATTGTTCTTTATTTAGTTTGACACAAGTCATTTGTCAGATTTATATAATACAAATATTTTATTCCAGTCTTGGGGTTACACTTTTATTTCCCTAACTGTCTTTTTTGATGAGCATGAGTTTTTAATTCCGGTAAACTCAAATTTATCATTTTTGCTCTTATGGTTAATGCCTTTCATGTCCTAAGAAATCTTTGCCTTCTCCAAGATTGTGAAGATTTTCCCCTTCCAGAAGGTCTATATTTACATTTAAGTCTATGATCTGTCTTAAGTTTAATTTTTTGTGTATGATAGGTATGGCTTATTGTCTTCCTTATGATTTATATTTCCTTATTTCCAGTGCCCTTTGTTGAAAAGATTATTTTCTCCCCTTTGAATTATATTGGCCCCTTGGTCCTATGTGGATTTATTTATGGACTGTGTTTTGTTTTCATTTATTTGTGTCTCTGTCTGTACACTAGTATACTTGTCTTAAATACTTTTATGTTATAGCCTTGAAATCAGATAGTTCAAATCTCTATATTTGTTCTTTTTCTTTGACTACTTTGGCTATTTTAGAGACTTTGCATTTCCATTTAAATTTTAGTATCAGCTTTCAATTTTCAATTTCTGTTGAAAAAAAAAAAGTCAGAAAACCCAAAAAAAGGCCAGGCATGGTGACTCACACCTATAATTCTAGCACTTTTGGAGGCCAAGGTGGGAGAGTCACATGAGGCCAGGAGGTCAAGATCAGTCTGGGCAACATGGTGAGACCCTATCTCTGTTTATTAAAAACAGCAGCAGCAGCAGCAACAACAACAAGAATTTCTGCCAAAATAATCCTGCTGGGATTTTAATCTGGATTGTGTTAATCTGTGATTCCATTTGGAAAGAAATGACATCTTAACAATATTGGATTTTTGAATCCATGAATGTGGCATATCTTTCTATTAGTTAGGTCTTTTAAAATTTCTCTCAGTGGTGCTCTGTATTTTTCACTGTAGAAGTCTTGCATTTCTTTTGTTAAATGAATTCCTAGGTGTTTGAATTTTTTGATGCCATTGTAAATGGCATTATTTTAAAATTTAATTTCCAATTGTTTATTGCTTGTGTAGGGAAATCCAAGTGAGTTTTACATATTGATCTTTTATCTCATGAGTTTGCTAAATTCAATTATTGGTTCAAGTACTTTGTTTATTAGTTGGATTTTCTATTAGGTAATGGTGTCATCTGTGCTATTTCCTTTCAAATTTTTATATCACTTATTGCTGTTTTCTTTCTTTGTTTTATTGTCCATTACTTTCACAACAGAAAGTCTATTGAATAGAATTGATAAGAATGGATATTGGATTAGTCTGTTTTCACACCCACCATAAAGAAATACCTGAAACTTGTTAATACATAAAGAAAAGAGGTTTAATGGGCTCATGGTTCTGTGGAATGTACAGTTTTCTGCTTCTGGGGAGGCCTCAGGAAACTTACAATAATGGCAGAAGGTGAAGGGGAAGAAGGCACATCTTCACATGGCTGGTGGGGGGAGGGTGTACACACACTTTTAAACAACCAATTTTCTGAGCACTCACTCACTGTGATGGGAGCAGCAAGGAGGAAATCCACCCTCGTGATCCAATCACCCCTCACCAGTTCCCTCCTCCAACCATGGGAATTACAATTCAACATGAGATTTGGGTGAGGACACAAATCCAAATCATATCATTTTACCCTTGGCCCCTCCAAAATATCATGTCCTTCTCACATTTCAAAATACAGTCATGCCTTCCCAACAGTCATCCAAAGTCTTAACTCATTGCAGCATTAACTCAAAAGTCAACAGCCTGAAGTCTCATCTGAGATAAGGCAGGTCCCCTCTACCTATGATCCTGTAAAATAAAAAACAAGTTAGTTACTTCCAGATTATAATGGGGGTACAGGAGTTGGGTAAATGCTCCCTTTTCAAAAGGAAAAAATTGGCTAAAACAAAGGGGCTACATGGCCCATGAAGTCCAAAACCCAGCAGGGCAGTCATTAAATTTTAAAGCTCCAAAAAAATCTACTTTGGCTCCATGTATCACATCCAGGCCACACTAAGGCAAGGGGTTGGCTCCAAGGCCTTGGGCAACTCTGCCCCTGTGGTTCTGCAAGGTACATCCCCTGCAGCTGCTTTCATGGGCTGGTGTTGAGTGCCTGCAGCTTTTCCAGGTGCATGGTGCAAGCCATCGGTGGATCTACCATTCTGGGGTCTGGGGGACGGTGGCCCTCTTCTCACAGCTCCACTAGACAGTGCCTCCTGGGGACTCTTTGTAGGGGCTTCAACTCCACATTGCCCTGGTAGAGGTTCTCCATGAGAGCCCTATCCCTGCAGCGGACTTCTGCCTAGATATCCAGGCATTTCCATATATCCTCTGAAATCTAGGCACAGGCTCCCAAGCCTCAACTCTTGCCCTCTGCATACCCTCTGGCTTAACACCACGTGGAAGCCACAGAAGATTGTGGCTTGCACTCTCTGGAGCAGTAGCCTGAGATGTATTTGGGAACCTTTTAGCCACAGCTGGAGCTGGAGTGGCTATAAAACAGAGAACAGTGTCCTGAGGTTGTGCAGGGCAGCGGGGCCCTGCCCATGAAACCATTCTTCCCTCCTAGGCCTCTGGGCCTGCGATGTGAGGTGGTGTCAAAGTTCTCTGAAATGGCTTCAAGACATTTTCCCCACTGCCTTGGATATTAACATTTGGTTCCTCTTTACTTATGCAAATTTCTGCAACTGGCTTGAATTCCTCCCCAGAAAATGGGTTTTTATTTTTTACCACATGGTCAGGCTGCAAATTTTCCAAACTTTTATGCTCTGCTTCCCTTTTAAATATAAGTTTCAGTTTCAGGTAATCTCTTTGCTTATGAATATAAGCATGCACTGTTAGAAGCAGCTGGGCCACACTGTGAATACTTTGTTGCTTAGAAACTTCTTCTGACAGATACCTTAAATCATCGCTCTCAAATTCAAAGTTCTACACATCCCTAGAGCAGTGGCACAATTCTGCCATCCTCTTTGCTGAAGGATAGCAAGAGTGACTTTTACTGCAGTTCTCAATAAGTTCCTCATCTCCATCTGAGACTGCCTCAGCCTAGAATTCATTGTCCATATCACTGTCAGCATTTCAGTCATGACAATTTAACAAGTCTCTAGGAAGTTCCAAACTTTCTGTCATTTTCCTGTCTTCTTCTGAGCGTTCCAAACTGTTCCAACCTTTGCCCATTACCCAGTTCCAAAGTGGCTTCCATATTTTCAGGTATCTTTATAGCAATTCCCCACTTGTTTAGTATTAATTTTCTTTATTAGTTTGTTCACGCATGACTATAAAGAAATACCTGAAACTGGGTAGTTTATAAAGAAAAGAGGTTTAATTGGCTCATGGTTCTGTGGGTTGTACTGGGTTCTGCTTCTGGGGAGGCCACAAGAAACTTACAATCATGGCGGAAGGCAAAGGGGAAGCGGGCACGTCTTCACGTGGCTGGCAGGAGGGAGAGGTGGTGGGGAGGTGCCACACACTTTTAGAAAACCAATTCTCTGTGCACTCACTCACTATTATGAGAACAGCAAAGGAGAAATCCACCCCCACAATGTAGTCACCTCCCACTGAGCTGCTCCTCCAACACTGAGGATTACAAGTTGACATGAGATTTGAGTAAGGAAGCAAATCCAAGCCATATTAGATACTGTTGCTTTGCTCCTAACTTGAGGGAGTATTTCACCATTAAATATGCTATTAGCTGTAGGGTTTTGCAAATCTCCTTTATATCAGTTTCAGAAAGTTAAATTTTATTTCCAGTTGACTTGGAGATTTTATTCTGAATAGTTTTTGTTTTGTTTTGTTTTGTTTTGTTTTTTGAGACAGAGTCTCGCTCTGTCACCAGGCTGGAGTGTAGTGGTATGATCTCAGCTCACTGCAACCTCTGCCTCCCGAGTTCAAGCAGTTCTCCTGCCTCAGCCTCTCAAGTAGCTGGGATTATAAGTATGCACCACCATGCCCAACTAATTTTTGTATTTTTAATAGAGATGGGGTTTCACCATGTTGGCCAGGATGGTCTCGATCTCTTGACCTCGTGATCTATCACCTCGGCCTCCCAAAGTGCTGGGATTACAGGCATGAGCCACCTGCGTCCAACCAGTTCTTAAATTTCATCAAATGCTTACATATACTAAAACAAATAAACAAAAAAACAGAAAAGCAATAAAAGTTGTGTTCTTTGTGTATCATTATTTTCTACTTTTATCTTTACTATCTTGTTCCTTTTACTTTCTTGAATTTAATTTTTTCTTCTTTTCCCTAGCTTCTTGGGATTAAAAAATTAGATTGTTTATTTCCAACAGTAATTTTTTTCTAATTATCCATATAAAATTGCCAGCTTCCCTCTAAGTTCTGCATTTGCTGCATCCCACAAATTTTGGTATTTTGGGTCTTTACTAGCATTCATTTAAAAATATTTAAACATTTTAATTGTTATATCTTTATTGCCTGTGTTATTTAGGAGAGTAGTTTAATTTGCAAATATCTGGGTTCTAGTTACCTTTTTGTTTTGATATCTATGGTAATTCTGTTATAATTAGTGAACATTGCTTCTCTCATTTAACTCTTTAAAGATGTCAATTCATTGTATCCAATAGGAAGTTACATATTATTCTTGTAATTGTACCTCTGAATGTAATATGATATTTTTCTCTGCCTCTTTGAAATATTTTCTGTTTATTTTTGGTATTTGGTACTTTCATTACATTCTGCTTAAGTGTGGTGGGTTTTGTACTTATTTTGCTTGGGGTTTGCTGAGCTTCTTGAATCTGTGGTTTTGTGTTCTTCATCAGTTTGGGAAAAATTTGGGATATTATTCTATCCAAATATTTATTCTGCCATTTCTTTTTCCTCCGCTCATTCTGGGACTTTAAAAAAATATTTCGTACTTTTCCAGAGGTATCAAATACTCCATTTAAAAAAAATGTTTACCTGTGCATTAGTTTGGATTTGTATTAATTTTTCAAGTTCACTGATCCTTTCTTCTGCTGTGTCCAATATTTTTTAAAAGTCCATCCAATGAGTTAGTAATTTTATATATGCTATCTTTTCTGATTATATTTTTTAGGTCTAGAATTTTCTTTTAGCTATTTTTTACAGTTTTCATCTCTCTCTGGGAATTTTCATCTGAATGATCTATTTCTGTATATTCTTTAACATATTTGAACTACTTATTTAAAAATTCTTATTTTTAATTTGAAATGAGTCTAGGTCATTTGCTTCTTTTCACTCTTTTCCTCTTGATTATGGATCACATTTTCTAGTCCTTTCACATGTCTTGTAAAATTTTTATTGTATGATGGGCATTGTAAAGAATATGTTGTAGAGACTCTGTGAACTATTTTATTTACTCTAAAAAGCATTGAATTTTGTATTTCATATTTGCTGGTATGAAGTTACTGGTGGATCACTTTCTTGCATCAAGGCTTAGCTTTATTTATTTATTTTTATTTTAAATTTTCAGATTTTGTAGCCTTTTTGATCTCTGAAAACAAATTTTACTTGTACATTTTTTTTTGTTTTTTGTTTTTCCCTCCCTCCCTCCCTCCAAGGAAAAAGAGGAAAAGACATTAGACACACATTTCTAATATCAGAAAGGAAATAGATATTATTATTTCCTGATCTCATGGACATTAAAAGGATAGTGAAGGATTACTATGAGCAACTCTATGTCCAGAAATTTTTAAACTTAGGCCTAGAGCATGGTCTTCATTCCTAAGGTATGACCTATCTGTTACAACCTATTGTCTCCTGAATTTCTGGTGTGTTCACTGAAGTTCTTTGCTTTGGCTACACTGGAAATACAACATGTACCTAGCCCTGTGTGACCTCCAAAATCTCTGTTCTGCTTTCAACCATTGAGCAGAGTTCCCTGCTAGTCCTTGCAGAAGTTTGTTCTGAGCACATGCAGGCCAAGGACCTGAGGGATGCCCTTCCACTGATCTGTGATACCTCTTCTCGGTAGCTCTCCTCTGTTCTCTACCTTTACTCACAAATTCCATCCGCCTTAGCATTTCTTTATTTTGATTTCTCTACCCACTGAAAATCTGTTTCTTCTACCCACCAAAAATACTGATTTCTTATTGAGTTCCATTATTCTATGCTGCAGTTTGGAAATATCACCAGGCAGAAAGCCAAGGTGAATGTAGAATTTAACTTGTATGCTTTACTTTTTAAAAAGGAGAGCAGCCTTGTGCTGTGTCTGTGCCCAATGCCTGAAACCAGTTGCTTCATACACTTTGTCCAGTGGAAAGATAAGTTCAATACCAGCTTTTTATTATGGTTGTAACTGGAAATTTCCTTATCTCTTCAAAAGTGGCTTCTGACACATTCTTATCCCTATTTCTGGAACTCTAATGGCATTTGTGTTAGACCTTTCTCTTATGCATCCTTTTATGCATATTTTTTTGTATTCCCCATCCCCCACCATTTCATCTTTCTGTGCTTCATGCTGAATCTTTTTCTGACATTTCTTCCTGTTCTCAAATTCTTTAGCCTTCTAATTATGTTTTTAATTTTGGTTATTGTATATCTTTTCTTTCTAAAGTTTTGTATCCTTTGACCCACATTCCCCAAATTCTGCCCCCCTATTATATTTTTCACTTCTGGAATTTCCATTTGGTCCATATGTACATGTGAGTGTGTGTGTGTGTGTATGTGTGTGTGTGTATTTCCAGTTCTTTGATGACATTCTTTCTTATCTTCTACTTTATAGAACATATTAAGCATAGTTATTTTAAAATCTGTTTCTGATGACTCAGTGTTCTGGATCCCTAGAGATTCTGATTCTCTTGTCTGTTGTTTCTTTTGTTTTCTTGTCTTCTTGTTTTGTGGTTGTTTTTTTATTGTGTTGAAGACAATAGATATAAAAACTATAAAGCTAATTTGAGACTTAGTATGATATATTCCTTCAGAGAGAACTTAATTTTGCTTCTGGTGAAAGGGTGTGATTCTTAGGTCAGATTTTCATGTTTTGTACTCTATGTCTACCGTAACCACTATTTTCTTATATTTATCTTTCCCTCTGTATTCTTACCTTCTCAGGTTTGCTTACCCTTTGTATGTGTATGTGAAGTTACCAATGAAGTTTTTGCTCATTTTAAAATTGGGGTGCTTATTTTATTATCTTATTATATTGTATGTTCAAAATATAAGACTTTTGTCAACATAATGTGAATATGCTCTCTCATTCAGTGGCTTCCCTGTTTAGGTGTTTCAAAGAGAAGGAGTTTTCAATTTTCATACATTAATTGAAATTTATCATTTTTTTTTCTTTTGTGGTCCTTTTTTGGTCTCTCCTAAGGTTGGAAAGAGAAGTTACATAGTTTAAGATTTTACATCTAAGTATATGATCTTTTTGGAATCAATTTTTGTATATAGTTAGAGGTAAGGGTTGGATTTGTTTTCCTTTAAGGATATCCAGTTGTTTCGGTTCAATTTGTTGAAAAGAGTATCTTTTCTATATTGAATTACCTTGACCCTTTTGTTGAATAGTAATTAACCATATATGTATGTGTCTATTTCTAAACTTTGTTTTGTTTAATTGTCTATTCGTACACCAATATCACATAATCTTGATTACTGTAGCTTTACGGTGTATTTTAGAATCATGTAGCATAAATCCTCTAGATTTGCTCTTTTAAAAATTTTATAGGCTATTTTAATACATAAGATTATGTAGTGTATGTACTCCAGATTTGTTCTTTTAAAGAATTTTTTTGGGCTATTTTAGTACCATTGCATTTTCATATAAATTTTACTATCAGTTTGTAATTTCTACAAAACAATCTGCTTGGATTTTTTTCGGGGGGTGGGGGTGGGGATGGAGTCTTACTGTGTTAACCAGGCTGGAGTACAGTGGTGTGATCTCAGCTCACTGCAACCTCTGCCTCTCTGGTTCAAGTGATTCTCCTGCCTCAGCCTCCTGAGAGTCTGGGATTACAGGCATGTGCGACCATGCCTGGCTAATTTTTGTATTTTTAGTAGAGATGGGGTTTCACCATATTAGCCAGGCTGGTCTCAAACTCCTGACCTCAGGGTGATCTGCTCACCTCAGCCTCTCAAAGTGTTCGGATTACAGGTGTGAGCCATTGCACCTGACCTCTGCTTGGATTTTTGAATGAGATTACATTGACTGTATAGTTTAATTTGGGGAGAATTGACATCTTAACAATATTGAGTCTTCTCATCCATGAACATGGTATATTTATCCATTTATTTAGGTCTTCTTTAATTTCTTTCAGAAATATTTGATAGTTTTTAGTGTACAGATCTTATATTTTGTTAAAGGTGCTTCTAAATATTTTATGATTTTATATGCTATTATAAATAGTGTTTAAAATTTTTAATATTCTACTTGTTTATTGGTACTCTACAAACACCCTGCAACCTTGCTAAATTCACTTATTAGTTTTTGTGGCTTTTTTGTAAGTTTCTTAAGATTTTCTGTATACCTGATTATGCTCTCTGCAAATATTTTTTTAATTTTCTTTCTAATTTGTATGCCTTTTTCCATCCTTCTTTCCTTCCCTCCTTCCCTCCTTCCCTCTCTCCTTCCCTCTCTCCATCCCTCCCTTCCTTCTTTCCTTCCTTCCTTTCTCTTTCTTTCTTTTTCTCCTCTTTTCCTTTTCTCTCTCTCTTCCCCTTCTTTCTTTTCTCCCTTTTTTCCTTTCTGTGCTTCTCTTTTTTTGCATTGCTTTATAACTCCACTTGAATAGAAGTGCTGACAGTGGAAGTCCTTGTTCTTTCTCCCCATCTTTGGGGAGACTATTTGGGCTTTCACCATTAAATTACTACGTTAACTGTAGGTTTTTCAAAGATTTTTTTTTTTTTATACCAGATGGAGGAAATTATTCTCTGTTCTTAGTTTGCTCAGTTTTAATCATGAATGTCAATTTTAGTCAAATGCATTTTCTCTTTCTATTGAGATGATTATATGATTTCTTCCCTTCATTCTGTTAATATGGTAAATTACATTGATTTTCTTGGCAATGTTAAACCAATCTTGCATTCTTGGGATGAACTCATCTTGTCATGCTGTATTATATTGCTAGATTTAATTTTCTAAGTTAAGTGTTCAGGCTTCTACATTTATGAGACATATTGTTCTAGTTTTATTTAATTATGATGTCTTCATCTGGTTCCATTTACAGAGCAAAACTGACCTCATAAAATGAGTTGGCAAGTGTTTTTTTCCATATGGCCATATGGACTTGGGGATTCTTTGAGGGAAATGTTTTATGTTGTGAATGTAATTTTAATAGCTATGGGTTTTGGTTTTTTTTTTTACTTTTATTGAGTTGTAGTTTTAATTTGTGTCTTTTGAGGAATGTGAGCATCTCATCCAAGTTTTCAAATTTATTAGCTTGTCTGTAGGATCTGTAGTAATGTTCTACCTTTCATTCCTGACATTGGTAATTCATGAATTTTCAATTTTTTTTTTGTCCATCAGGATGCTGGGGCTTATCAATTTTTTGGGACATTTCAAAGAACCAGGTTTTGATTTTATTGATTTTACCTATTGATGTTCTGATTTTAATTTCATTGATTTCTGTTTCTATATTGTTTTCTTCCTCCTACTGAGTTTTGTTCTTTTTCTGTCTTCTTAAGGTAGATGCATAAGCCTTTTATTTCAGATCTTTTATATTTTCTTATATAATAATTTTAAGCTATAAATTTCCATTTAATCATTGCTTTAGTTGCTTCCCAGAAATTCATTATGTATGTTATGCTTTTATTGTATTTCAGTACAGGATATTTTCTAAAGTTTCTTCTTTCATTCATGGATTGCTTAGAAGTGTGCTTTTTAATGTGCAAATATTTGTATTTTTTCAGATACTTTTGTTTTATTGGTTTCTAGTTTAATTCCACTGTGGCTAGAGAATATACTGTATGATGTCGCTCCATCTAAATTTTTGAGCCTTATTTTATGGACTGGAATACCTATCTTGATAAATGTTGCATGTGTACTTTAAAACAATGTATATTGCACAGTGGTTGAGTGGAGATTTCTAGCATTATAAATTAGGTTAAGTTGTTTGAGAGTATTTTCAAGTCTTATATATTTGCTGATTTTCTGTCTGCTTGTTTTATCAGTTACTGAGAGAGGATTATGGAAATTTATAACTTCAGTTATGCTTCTTTCAACTCGCTCACCTTACTAAGGGTACAAATATTTATGGTTTTTATGTTTTCTGGGTTAATTGACCCTTTCATCATTGTGAAATTGCCTTGGTTTTTCTGGTAATATTCTTTGTTCTGAAATCTATTTCTCTGATATTAATATAGACACTCCGGCTTTCTTTTAATTTCAATTACGGTATAACAATTATGCCATAATTGCATGGTATAACTTTTTCTGTTTACTTCTAGCTTATCTGAGTCTTTATATTTTAGATATGTTTTTCACAGGCAGCATATAATTGGGTCACAGGTTTTAAAAAACTTAAATCCTATTTGACAATCTTTGCCTTTTAGACCACTTACATTAATAAAATTATTGTTTAGACCATTGGCATTTAATGTAATTTCTGGTATGAATTGAAGCCTATCATGATACACTTGTATGACTGAAGCCTATCATGTTACAATTGTTTTATATTTGTCCCATCTGTTCCTTTTTTTTTCTTTTTGAAATCTTGCCTTTTTGGAATTATTTTTAGTGTTACATTTTATTTCTGTATTGTATTGTTAGATATACCACCTTTAAAAAATTGCTCTCGGGTTTATAATATGCACTTTTAACTTCACAGTCTACCTCAAATTATACCAGTTTACATGTAATGTAAGACCTTTTGTATTTTAATTTTACCCCCATCCTTTTCGTTATTGTTACCGAACATCTTACTTCTATATATATTATTAGCCTCTATTCATTATTATTGTTTTTTGTTTTAAATAATCAACCATCTTTTAACAACATATTAATATGAGTAAAAAAGCCTTCTGTAGTTATTCAGCATACTTACCATGTCCAACACTCTTTATGCCTTTGTGTAAATTTGAGCTACTATCTGGTATCATTTTCCTTTAGCCCGAAAAACTTCCTTTAACATTTCTTGCAGTGGAGCTCAGCTGGAAATGAATTCTCTTATTTTGTGTTTGTCTTCAAATAGTCTTTATTTCATACTCATTTTTGAAGGATATTTTCACTGGGTATACAAGTCTAGGTTGACAGTTTTTTTTCTTTCAGCTTATTAAAGATGTCATTCCATTGTCTTCTGACTTGCATTGTTTCTGACGAGAAATCAGCGATCATTCTTATCTTTGTTCCCCTGAAAGTAATGTGTCTTTTTTTCCCTCCTGGCTGCTTTTAAGATTTTCTCCTTATTGGTTTTCGTCAATTTGTTTATAATGAACTTTGGTGTGATTTTCTTTGCTTTTGTCTTGCCTAGGATTCATTGAGCTTCTTGAATTTGTGGGTTGTTTTCATCAGACTTGAAAATTTTTAGCCATTGTCTCTTCAAATATTTCCCCCTTTTATTTCTTTTGTGCTTTAAATCTCATGAACTTGGAGCAAATACTTGAAGCAATCGTAAAAATTTGGCTTTATACTAAGTAAAATGTATGTAAGGTAAAACTGCCTGAAATTTTCCCACAGTTCACTGAATCTCTATTTTTCTTCCAGTATTTCAGTTTGGGTAGTTTTGCTATGTCTCCTAATTCACTGATCTTTTCTTCTGCATTGTCTATTCTTCTATTAAGCCCATTTGGTGAGTTTTTCAAGTTGTATTTCTGATTTTTAAAGTCACATTTAATTTTTAAATTATATCTCCCATCTCTATCCTCATTATGCCTATCTTCATGCTTTCCTTTGCCTATGTTTATGATAACTATTTTAAAGTTCTTCTTTGCCAAATACTTCATCTCTGCAATTTCCAGGTTTGTTTCTGCTGATCTGTTTTCCCCCTGGTTATGAGTGACATTTTGCCTCCTTTTCAAATATCAAATAATTTTGACTGGATGCTGGATTTCATGATTGTTGCATTATTGAGTGTCTGAATTTTGTTGTCTTCCATTATAGTATGTTGAAGTTTGTTTTGGCAATCAAGTTACTTGTGGATTAGTCTGACCATTTCAAGGGTTATTCTTAGGTTTTGTTAGAGTGAGCCCAGAATAACTTTTTCTCTGATATTAGTTTAGCCCTATTACGAAGATACGGCCCTCCTAAAGTTTCTATGATTGCTCCAAGTATTTAGTGATTTCCCTCTACTCTGACTGGTTGGAACTTGAACATCTTCCAGCCATGTACAAGCTCTAGGAATTGTTTAGCTCACAGAACCCTCACAGTTTTTCTCTATCCAGCCTCAGGGAGTTTTACCTTACATACATTTTACTTAGTGTAAAGCCAAAGACTCAAAAGGACTCCTATTTAGATTTCTGGATCTCTTTCTTTGCATAGTTCCCTCTTCCTTCATACTCTATTCAGCAAATTTCAGCCACCTGGCCTCTCTAAACTCCAGTTTTTGTCTCCTTAACTAAAAAAGACCTTATTACTCTGCTTATCTTTCCCCTTCTAGGGCCAAGGTCTGGAAATTACTATCAGGAAGAAAGCCAGGGTGATGGTGGGGCTTACTGCATTCTCTTCTCTCAAGGATCACTGTCCTGCACTACTTGGAGTCCAGTTTCTGAAAATAGTGTTTCAAATATGTATTTTTTAGTTTTCTAGTTGTTCATGGTGGGAAGGCAGATCTAATGCCAATTTTTGTATCATAGTTGAAAGGATAATTCTTGTCTGCTGTGTTTTTATGCTATGTTTTTTGTTATTATTTTTGAATGGTGATCTATTATGACTATATTTCCCACAAGATAAGGTATGCTGATTGTCCTTATATCAAAATCAATTGTAGTGCTTTCCCCAGTTAGAAATACCTGTGTTCTATCCTCAAACATGTTGATTCAGAATATCTAACGTGGGTTCCAGACATTATATTTTTAAAATCTTGACAGCTGATTTTTGATACATAGCAAAACTTAAGATCACTGTTCTAGTAAGCTTAAATCCAATGTGGCTTTTATGAACTTAAATTGATTATCCTACAACCTGTTCTTAACACAGCAACACTCAGTAAAAATGGAATGCAAAATTAAAGCAGATCTCCTCCTGGATATCTCCATTATCCACAAAAAGGCATTTATTTCTGGCAGAATAGAAGTCTTTAGAGCCCTAAGTACTGTGGCTGGTGCACACTTCAATTTGTTTTGCCTGTGCCATAGCAGTTGTTATATGTTTTGAATATTAATTCTGTCCATAAGTGTCATGAACTTCTGTAAAGCAATCTGCAAACATTCTCATAATACACTGATTTGGAGATGGTTAGCAGATTTTATCTTGTGTGCCAATTTTGTTTTGATTGGTGGTGACTTGTTGGAGCACAGTGATAAGAAGGATCCTAAGGCCAGTTCTGGACTCAGCAGGAAGGAATGCTGTAATGGATTAGTGATGTCTGTCATGAGTTTGGGATCAGAATAATGCAGCACATGTTCCATATTTTTGCAATTCATGTACTGGTTAAAGGCAGCCTTTTCTTCTATGTTTCTCTAATTGTACAAGAAAACTTGCTGCAACTCTTTATATTCAACTTGACTTTACCATATATGGGAAACTAATCTCATAGTTATGAAGCGCCTATACCCAAATTATTTCTTCATCAATCTGTTCATGTACTCATTAATTTCTTCTTTGTTACTCTCTAAAAATATGATCAGAATGATACTATCTTATTATAGTAGTGGTCTCTGGTCTGTATTTCTTATCTTCTTTTCAAATAAATAGACCTGTTGTATATTTTAAAATGTCATTGGTTCTGGTAACTATATTTCCCTGAATCCTTGACTACACACATAATCTTATACATGGCCTAACAATGATATAGAAAGTTTGAAGCTAGGATGCTCCTAGGTAGAAAATTTTCTAAAATGTTTGGAACATAAATTCGCTTGGATCATTAATAATATACATTTTTGAATTATAATTGAATATGCAACTAAGACTATCTTCTCATCTGCAAATTCCCACATATTAAGATTAGGCCAACATAGTCCTATGAGTTTAAAATATGGCACTTTAGAAAAATGTCCTACTTTCAATCATATAAACCCCTTACATGTTTTTAATGATGGAATATTGTTAGCTAAGTGTTTTGGGCTACAGAATCATCCAGATGATAACTACTGGTTGTGATTCTCAATCTGACTTATTATAGGTAACTTGGTTCTTTTCCTCATTCTGTGTGTCTACTGAGCTTAGGAGCTGGGTATTAGCAGACTAGCAGAAGTTTAATTGGGTATTAGCAGACTAGCAGAAGTTTAGTAGGTGGGCCACGTGTAAGAGAGAGATGTATTTCATTTGGGCAAGAAACTCATCTTTCCAGTCTCCATGTTTGATGGGAATGGCATAGGAAATGGAATGGTAGAGGATGCCTTACTATTCATGTCAGTTGTTATCAATTTAAAATGCTTCCTGGTGCCAACAATCTAGGATGTTTAGCATAATATACTCTCATGGAAAGAGCAGAATGTCAAGCACCAAGAGATATAGGTTCTAGTCCTAGCTTATCATTCACTAACTCTGTGACCATATCAAACTACTTAACCTTGCTAACTTTAATTTATTCATATACGAAATGAGATTAATAATCTGCTGTACTTACCCTACAGAGTTGTTGGAGGATCAAGTGAAACTATGGTTGTAAAAACCTTTGAAAACTTATTAATGGAATACCATTGTGGTACTGTACATGCCATCTTATATTGGCTTATCTCTTATCCTAGGAAAATGGATGGAATTGTGTATCTTTGCTTGTCTTTTAAATTTTTTACAGATTAAAAAGGTGATTCTGCTAGGAAGCTTTCTGATGATGGTTCTATTTAGAAAAAAGAAAATAGTAAAGTATCTGTTTTTACTAGGGCATGAATAATTTCACTGAGAAGTATTCATCAGTTGTGCTTTACTTTACAGCTTGGAATCCCATCCACTGCCAGCACATTGAATGCCACAATGCAATTAACAAACCAGCTGTGAAGGTACTGTTTTATTAGACCTGGTGCCATACTGTATTGTCAGTGGTCAAATTGCTGAATGAAGTGGACTAGATTGCATCCTTCTCTGTAAAGCAGAGGCGTATGCTGTGTAGTAATTCCAAGTACCTCCATATTCAATCTGATTGTACTTTGGCAGACTGGTCAAGAGAGAGCAATGAATGGCATTGTCTGCAGTTTTGGCTATGCGTTCATAGCCAAGTGCTATGTAGCACTGAGCTAATTATTTATCAGAAGGATCCTAGTAAAATGCTTACATGTCCTTAACTGGTTTCTATTTCAGCTAATGAACTCAGGGAAATGTATTTTCTCTCTGTTTTCATGTGTATGCTACAAATCATGCGTGCTTATGCAAATTCAGGAGTAGTAGGACAAAAAGATAAAATCATTCAGTTTTAGCTTATATTACAAATATGACTTAACTGAAATGACTGAAAGGTGTCTGGACAGCATAGACATGGAAAGTTACATTAAAAGTAGGGAAACAGTGGCTTACAGAGTCAAGTCATTTTCCTAAGGTTGCCAGTTAGCATCAGAACTGGAGACAGGACCAGGTACCTGATCTCCTAACCTTATTGTCCTTCTACCACACCAAATTGGTTCTGTCCTATTATAATCCTGAATCTTGAAAGTTGAATGTGAAGACAAATAGTCATACCTTTTAACAAAATTATTTATGATATATTTATTGGATACAAAGTGTTTGGCTGGATGGACCTGTGTCTGGATTTGCAAGGTATAATTTTTATATTATTAGGGGTAGGAGTAACCTGAAGTTATCAGAGTTCACAGTTACTTTGGAGAACCAGGTGTCTTGCGGGTTTGCTTCTTTTGTTTTATAGATAGCCTGTAGAAAACCATATACTAATAGAAAACTAACGCCATCACTTTATAGAAACAAAGTAGGAAAGGTGAAATGAGATCCAATAAAAATAAAAGAAACCAAAAATGTGTTTCATGAACCAAAACTGGCAGAGGAGTGCCAATAATAACATTGTCATCTAGATACATTATACTAACAAAGGATGGCCTTGTATTATTATTTTTAATCTCTGCTTTTGTTGAAGGCAAATTGAATGGGTTGATATTAAGAGCAGGTAATTGGCTGGGCGTGGTGGCTCAAGCCTGTAATCCTAGCACTTTCGGAGGCCAGGGCGGGCAGATTGCCTGAGGTCAGGAGTTCAAGCCCAGTCTAGCCAACATGGTGAAATCCCGTCTCTACTAAAAGTACAATAAAAAGTAGCCAGGTGTGGTGGTGTGTGCCTGTAATCTCAGCTACTTGGGAGGCTGAGGGAGAGGAATTGCTTAAACCGGGGAGGTGGAGGTTGCAGTGAGCCATGATCACGCCACTGTACTACAGCCTGGGCAACAGAGTGAGACTCTGTCACACACCCCCCCAAAAAAGAAGCAGGTAATGATAACCCACACAACGGAAGTGTAGGTGCCTCCCATTCTATGGTATGTACCCCACTGTTGACCTTCAATAGACATTTGGGGTTCAGAGGTACTCTTCTTTGGAGGATATTTTGAGCTACTCACATGTGAATTCATAGTTTATTCATAGAGTTCAGCTCGATTTTTCACAATGATGAGACTTTCATGTTTCCTTCTTCTTATCCTTTTCTTCCTCCTGCCTAAGTTATATAGCTCCTTCTTTTGGGTCACCCAGACATCAACAGGAAGGGGATCCTTTCTGTCTCGTTTCTGCAGTTATTTTTCCTTGATTTTATGTCAGACTGCATTCTCAGGAGTCCTCTGATATCCTGGTTAGTAATGCTTTCTGGCCTCCTACTTACTGAAAGCATTATGAATTAGATTTTCTCCTTCTTTTCTAGGCAAACAGCCCAGTCCATTCCACTGGGTTGGCCTCACTTTTCTCCCTGAAGCGAGTCAGCCAGGATAGGTCAAACCATCCACTTTCTGTCATTTTATAAAAATAGAGGCGAAATTCACATAATATACAATGAACTATTTTAAAGTGAATAATTCAGTGGCATTTAGTGTATTTACAATGTTTGCCAACACCACCTCTTTCTAGTTCCAAGACATTTTTGTATCCCCCCAGTCTTACTTTCTGAACTCCAGTTTCCTTAAAGACCCTCCTTTTCTATTTTCATTCTACACTTTGCAGAAAGATAGCATTCTTGTTAAGTCTTCCTGTGCTGGGGCCATTTTTGCACTACAATAGGTCTGGCTCAGTATTGCTCTTCCTTTACAACGTGAGTACACCCAATCTACATCATCACCACATGACATGCAAATCAAGGGTATCCAACATCCAAATGCTTACAAAATAATGTTAAGCATAAAGTTAGGAAATTTTATAGTATGATGTTTAAAAGTTTAAAAAAGTTTAAAAGTTACATATATTCATAGTGAAAAACAATCAGTAATACTTATCAGAATGTTACTATGGATTACATCAAGATGGAGGGTTAATGTGTTAACTGAATTTTCTTGTTTCCCTTTCTCGGTTTTCCAAAGCCTCTACATTGGGCATATGTCATATTTATAAACAAAAAACCCCCCAGTTATTAATGTGACACACAGATATGAACACATTAGTGTGGATGTAAACCAGCCTGTTCAGAGTAGAACAAAACTCACTAGACCAACTACAGATCTGATGGGTCATGTTAAGTAAGTTATTTAGGAAATCAGAGGTTGACTAGCTAATCTCTAATGATTATTTACAGTTTTAGCATCCCAGGAGCTTCTCCTTTTGAGTGGAATGAAAAAGTATCTTTACCTGGGAGAGGTATCAATGACTCACTAAAAAAGAGGGTAGAATAACTTATATAATACTTAAGAGGAGCTCCACATGGAGGGCATGGGAAAGATTTGGGGAAAATTGATTAATCCTCACTAAAAGCCTAATATCTCTGTGATAGTAAGCTGTAATGCTAAGCAAGAATGATTTACCAAATAGAAAAGTATTATCTTTGTAATAGGCCGCAAAAATTACTTTTTAGGCAAAAGTCAAGAGTTGTAATAGAATTAAATATGAAAATATGTTGGAACTTAAAGTTTATATCATACTCTGCTTTTGGTTTTACTTGGTTCTACTTGAAGTCCACTTTATGAAATACTTTGGAGCCCAGATAATTATCTAAGGCAGGTTCTGGCAAACGATGGCTCAGACCTAAATCTGGCCTGCTGCCAGTTTTTGTAAATAAAGTTTTGTTAGAACACAGCTATGTTAATTTTCTTACATATTGTCTATGGCTGCTTTCATGCTCCAACAGCAGAATTGAGTAGTTGTGACAGAGACTGTGGCCCACAAAGCCTAAAATATTTACAAAAAAAGTTTGCCAATCTCTGATTTAACACACCCCCAAGTAGTTACTCATTACATCTAAAGAAGCATGAAACTTATATGAGGAAAATTCTCACTCTGAGCCTTTGTCATCAATATATAGTATACAAATGTTGATGGTAAATTGAGCAATTCTAACTAGATTCCTCAATCATTGAAATGTCCGAGTTTTCACTTTGAATTACAGACTGTTTGGGTTATAAGCTTGGATGATTTCCCCCCTTCAAATTTGTGAGAACAACTAAGAAAAGAGTGTAGTTCCAGAAAAATTTGTGTATTAGGCATCTTAACTGCTGAATCAGCTAGCTCATGAGTTGATTATTTTTTCGAGGGTAGGAACAGAATTCAAAAATGGCTTTGGTAAATTATAGAAATTTAAACTCATGCAAAGTACAAAATGCAGTTAGTTATCTAGATTTTTTGTTCATTTGACTTAAAAGATCCAGATATTGAAATATTCTGATGATCAACTGTGAAATTAACACTTTGCATCTCTGTGCTTAGGCTAGTGAAACCCAGCCGTATCAACCAGTCCTAGCAAGGGCAAACAAATTATAGGTCACGTGTAGGAAATAAAAAACCACACTTGAAAAAGAAAAGTTGGATGATTGATACAGAACTAAGATTCCAGAGTAAGAGAAGTGAACCACTCAATGTTAGATTTAATGCCACCTTTTTTGAATGAGGTATACCTTAAGAAGCAAAATTCTCTACCACTAGCATTTTAGTATCAGTTATGATTCTGAAATCTTAATAATATATTTTCCTTTTCCTAATGAGAGACTACTGTTGTTTACCACTTTACAGAAGGAATTAGAGTGAGTAATATACTGCCAATTTGAGCAGCAATTGAACAAGATGATTATTTTGGTTCTTTGTGGAATGAGAGTGAATTTCTCGACACTATTTATTACTTGAATTGCAAGTAACAGGAGAAATGAAAAACCACAGCAGCCACATTTAAATCCTCAGGGTGGACTCATCAGCTAGTGCAGGGAGAAACATTAATTGGTAAAAAGGGTTTTACTAAAAATATTTATTCCACCTTGCTTTTGGAAAATCTGTCATTATTGAAGCATTTGTGTTAAGAATCTAGGGAATGTGATACCCAGGAACGGGAGAGTTCATTCTGTCTTTTTATGTGTTTCAGATGTGTATAGACCCTTCCCTGTCAGTAGCATTGGGTGATAAACCACCCCCGTTGTATCTCTGTGAAGAATGCAGTGAGAGGATTGCAGGGTAGGTATAAGAGTTCTTAAAGAAAAAGAAATAGAGCAATAATGAGAAGATAAAAATCATTTGGACTTAAATTAGTTACATTACTAAAGTTTCTCACTAGCCTCTCTGATTTTTAAAGGTTAATTATTCTGATATTTAACATATAGCAATCTTTCATTGGGAACATTACAGCTTTGAAAAGTTGCAATATTTCTCTCCGTGTGACATGAGAAGAAGGCAATTCCACTTAATAAATCAGCTGCAATTTTGGAGTAACCCTGTTAAAAAGGCCACAGAGAAAAACAGATGTAAAAGAAAACTGTGGTTTCCAAACATGACATATAAATTATATGGATTCTTTTTGCTTGTTTGTTTCACAGAATCACACTCAGCTTTGTACAGATCATGCAGTATTTTGGTTGGCTTAATTAGCATCTGGAAAGTATCATTTAAAGATAACTGAATATGATGAAGTGCCTATAATTTATAATTTAGCTGGAATGCATTAGACATTTTAAGAGTTTATTATGATGGTGCTCTTAATTATACTTCCTTTCTATTAAAAGCCTTTCAGCAATAGTGTGCAGCTTATAAACATTCATGTGGAAGGAGAATATTTCAATGAAGCTCAAAAATGAATTTTGTTTTTTTTCAATAGGGACCACAGTGAGTGGCTGATTGATGTTCTTCTGCCGCAAGGTACGGTTTACTTAGGAAAGGATGAATAATGAGTAATCATGACTAATGACATAGTTGCTTTATCTCCTTTTGTACTATTTTATTTTACAAAGACAGTCGCCAAAGTATTGTATTCTATGAATATTCATTGATATGAGGCATAATATCAATGCCTTGCTTATAATGTACCCACACATTTAATAATGAGGGAAGTAGTATCATCCCTACCAGAATTAAGGGTAGACATTGGAATTAGAATTCCGTAAGACTAAAGCCCTGCCAAATTATGTCTTCAGGGATTTTCTGTATCTGTAACAGGTGTTGTCAGTAATAAGATGCTGCGCCGGGTCTGATTAAGGAGAAGAAAAAGAATAAGGAACACCACCTGGGAGAGAGATGAATCATTGGCCTTTTCCCTGCTACTATTACTAGTACTGTGTCGTCGGGGAGAAATCATTGAATTTCTCTGAGACTCAGTTTCCTCATCAGTAAAATGGGGATAAAGTATATCTAACCCATCTCAATGGAAAGACAAGATTTTAAGGCTTCTTGTAGTTTGTTGGAGTGCTCAAAGCTATGCCCTATAAGTTGGTAGGTCCCAGACAGAGCATTTCTCCACATATGGGAGAAGCAGCTCTTCCAGCCATGTCACTGGAGGCTAAAATGACAAGGGAAAGTACTGACAAACACAGAGGAAAGATGAAAGGTGGAAAATTGCTGCGGGCATACTAAGTTTAAGTAGAGATGGGGCACAGGAAGAACTCGATGGTATATGACTTCAGATGTAGAAAATAAATGGATTCCCATCCTGGCTAACACGGTGAAACCCCGTCTCTACTAAAAATATGAAAAATTAGCCAGGCATGGTGGCACCTGCCTGTAATCCCAGCTACTCAGGAGACTGAGGCAGGAGAATCACTTGAACCTGGGAGGCAGAGGTTGCAGTGAGCCGAGATTGCACCACTGCACTCCAGCCTGGGCGACAGAGTGAGACTCCGTCTCAAAAAAAAAAAAAAAAAAAGAAGGAACCATGAAAGTCTCATCATTGTGAAAAATCAAACTGCACTCCTTGAATAAACAATGAATTCACACGTGAGTAGCTCAAAATATCCTCACTCCATTGGATTCTTGGGGGAAAAAAAAAAAAGAAAAGAAAAGGATTCATGTGAAAGGCTCATTTGAAAGGAAAACCTTACGCAAACTAAATTCTAAGAACTTTTTTTTAAAATTGAAGGCCTTTGCTTGATAATTACACTTTTCGTAGTCTTACTTTTCATATTAGATTATTTATATTAGATTCTCAACCTTAAGGGAGAAATTAATTTAGTGCTCCCCTCTGTAAAATGGAGCAATAATGTCAGCCTCTATATTCTTCAAAGGTACATTTTGAAAATTTACATAAAAATGTCTGTAGGTCAGGCGCAGTGGCTCATGCCTGTAATCCCAGTACTTTGGGAAGTGGAGGCAGGCTGATGGCTTGAGCCTAGGAGTTTGAGACTGGCCTGGAAAACATGGTGAAACTGTCTCTACTAAAAATACAAAAAAACATACAAAATATTTCGGAGGGCGGGAGAGAAAAAGCAATTTAGCCAGGCATAGTGGCATGTGCCTTTAGTCCCAGCTACTTGAGAGGCTGATGTGGGAGGATCATTTGAGCCCAGGAAGTTGAGGCTGCAGCCGTGATCATGCCACTGCACTCCAGCCTGGGCGACAGAGAAAGACCTTGTCTTAAAAAAAAAAAACCACCACCACCACCAAAAAAACCTGTAAAAAGATTTGGGCTTATATGGGTAAATGTAACTTTTTTTCCTTTAAATTAGGCTTCTTAATTAGTGATCATCCACTGCTCTGAGGTAAAAGCCATAGTCAAGTTATAAAATATAAGTTATAAAATCCTTTTTAAATGTCGCTGAGCAGTGATATTCATCTTTAGAGGAAAATTGGCAATAACTTTTCATTATTTATCTAGACATGTGACTCTAACCTCAGATGCTTCAAGATAAACTCTGGGATATCAAACTGTCAAATAACCATTAATTATACAAAACTAGTTTTTAAAAGTGAGTTGTAAATTTTATTGCTTTTTCATCCACTAGTTTAAGATTACCAGACAGGGTTTGGGAGACATTTGCCTTTGATCTTTTAAATAAATTGTAACATAGACTATACTATAAATAAGGTGTTAGTTCATTTTTTGAGTACATACTATTTCAGAGAACATATTAACCGATTCTTGGAAGATTTATTTTCAAATGCTCTCCAGCATCGGTTTTCATGGAAATAATTGATGTGCCCACTAAAAAGAATTCTTATCCATTTATCAAAGTCAATCCCATATGTAGACAGTAGTTTGACAGTCCTGTTCCAACTGGTCTACCCGTGGGATTGAAAATTGCTTTCTCTTAACCCTACAGCTGGTTTTACATGCGCATGTTAAGAATGATATAAATTGATAATTAAAATCTAAGTAGGTCAAGTTAGTAATTTTTTCTACTGTTTTAATATTGCAAATAATCCCATGGTGATGCTGTAAATATATCAGCCCAGTGTCATAGTGTAATGGAAAGAACAGTAAATGGGGAATTTGGAGACTTTAACTCAAGGTCTGCCCCTAGCATTGATAGCTTGTGTGACCTTGAAGAATTTAACCACAGTGGTTCTCAGTTTTGTCCTCTGTAAAATGGGGAAATAAGATTAAAGTTGTTTGGCTTTAACAAGATTTGATTTCCAAGTCATGTCTGAAAAGATTAAATTACTTGTAAGAGTAGCAGCATGCAGGTGTTCTTAACCTCACTAAACACACACCGCTAGATGAAAAGAGATCTATTTCATGCTTTCTGAGGAAACTAGAAGCTAATAAAAGTAGATGATAATTTATGAGACAAGCGAAAAGCTGTTTGGGCCAAGTCCAGAGGTCGTGTTACTAAGATTTAAAAAATTCCCCCTCCATGGCCGCCCTTATTTAAAATGGGCTCTAGACCTGGCATGGTGGCTCACACCTGTAATCCTAGCCTTTTGGGAAGGAGGTCAAGGCAGGAGTGTCGCTTGTGGCCAGGAGTTCAAGAACAGCCTGAGAAACATAGTAAGACTCCATGTCTAAAAAAAAAAAAAAAAAAAAAAAAAATCAGCTAGACATGGAGAGCCACCCCTGTTGTCCTAGCTGCTTAGAAGGCTGAGTCAGGAGGATCACTTGAGCCAAAGAGTTCAAGAGGCTGTGGTGGGCTATTATGGGGCCATTGCACTCCAGCCTGAGTGACAGAGGGAGACCCTGTCTCAAAAAATAAATTAATTAATTAAATAAAAATTAGAGGGGCTCTTTCTTTGTTGATATTTTGTGTGCCTTCCCCTTACAGCTGAAATATCTGCTATATGTCAGAAAAAGGTAAGAGCAAACCATTTGTGTTGTTGGGGCATGATTTATTGTGTTTGTATGTAAATTCATTTATTGACCTCTGCCTTATTTCTGCACCATGGTTTCCAGTATGTGCATGCCATTGTGTTTGTGGAGGGGGAAAGGAAATAATTTAGCATGCAAGATTGCCACATCCAAATGGTCTCTATTTCCATTTCTGCTTTTGCTCACCCATCTTATGCACAATGTTTTTGTTCAGTAATTTGCAATAAAAGCCTATGTATAATTCTGGGATAGGAGTCTAATTAGAAAAAGGTTTGAATTATACTGCAATTTACGGTACTTAAATTTAGTTAAGGATATATCTTGTATGCTAGAAATCTCGATTGTTTTGAAGTGGAGTGCAAATAGTCCAATTTGTATGTGTGAAAAACATACCCAGACTGACTGTATATGGACAGTATTTATTTATGTGTAAGTTGAACAATATATGTAGCTAAAGATTCTTCCTTTAATATTTCCTTTAGTTTTTTTAATAATAGTTTCTCTAAACCATCTCCATCTTCTCTTCTTGTTTTAATAATCGAAAAGCATGAGAGGAGGCAGTATGATGTCATAAAAAAGAACTTTTGACTAGTTGGTTGAGATTCTTGGACTCAGGCTGGTTCTGTTCCCTCCTACCTATGTGGACCTTGCACACGTCATTTAAACTTTTTGGGATGTTGTGAGTAGGTATATTGGAGGGCTGTCTCTGTTATCTATGGATGCATAGCAAATCATCTGAAAACACAGTGTCTCCTATGGCAACCAGTTATTTAATCACAGTTCTGTGGACTGGCAATTTGTCCTATGCTCAGCTCAGCTAAGAGTTCTTTTGATAAATTACTCTAGGCTTACTCATGTATTTGCAGTCAGTTGGTGGCTAAGCTGGGATTGGCTGGCCCCAGATGGTCTCACTCCCATATCTGGGGCTCAGCTGGGATGGCTGGAATGGTGAGATGGGTGGGGTGTCTGGGCCTCTCTCTTTCCACATGACGTCTCATCGTCCAGGGGCTGGGCTGGACTTGTTCACAGGTGGCAGTCTTCTCAGAGAGTGAGAAGGCCTCTCAGAAGTCACACAGCATCATTTCTGTAGCATTCAACAGGTCAAAGCAAGTTCCAAGGCAGCCCAGATTCAAAGAGTGGAGAAATAGGATCGTTGTGGTTATTGAAGGAGTGGCAAGAATTTTGTGATCACATTTAATCTACCACAATCTGTCCTTTGGACATAATTATTTACCTTCTATCCATATGCAAAATATGCTCACCATTTTATATGACCTTCACAAGTCTTATTCATTTATGGCTTCAGACTTAAAGTCTAGTATCTTGTGATCTACATGTGATATGTTGCTGATTAAACTTCTTGGTAACTGATTCTCTTGATTCAGAGTCCTGTGAACTAAGAAGGAAAGTTATCTTCCCTCTCTGCACCCAAGGCACAATGTTGAGACAGGGACAGGATCATAGCAATAGACTTCTGTTCAGAAAGAGGAAGGGAAAGCAGATAGCAGTCATTGGTCTGTAGCAGCTCCAGCCACAAATACATCAACAGTTCCTCTGTCTCCAGGAATAGCATACTTGTCTTGATTACAATCTGGTTTTGTTTCCTAGAAGTAGTTCCCTAATCTGTTACTGTCCTCCTGAGCTCTTGGCTCCACTCTCTGAGGCATCTTTTCTTTTCAATAAGTAATGGTCCATGTTGCAGCTGAGTAACTTTCTCAATCTGCTTCCTGCATGTAGGAGTTAGGGTCCCATAGACCTCTTTTCATTTAGAACTGTGTCTGTTTAGTTTTAGCTGGTGGTGCTTTTGCTAGTATGACTTTCTTAAAAACTTTGTGGATTTTCAGTGAATCTCAGTGGGGTCCTGTGCCCCCGAAAGCCACATCTTTAATTATTTTTGAGGCAGTCCTTCCTGTATTTTGGGCATTTCAGTGTGCCCTTAAAATTATTAGAAGCCCTGTTATAGCTGAGAGGCTCAATTCGGCACCACCTTATAACTTTCTGAAGCCTTAACAAAGGATCTCAGAGTCATAGACCATATTCTTCCTTTGATCTTTATTCTGAGGCCATTCTTACTTTGAGAATCTTTTATAAGCTTGAGGGACTAGGATTCCAAACAGTTCTATTTTCTAAATCAGCATGTTTTGGCTCTGGGGACATACCTAATATATTTGACACCTAGGGTAGATCATTTTTTAACACTTCCCTTTTTATATGACAAAGTTATTTTTATAACAAGCTTCAAATTAGCACATTTTTATTGCTTATCCTTTAATAAACATTGTGTTTTACTTAGACGTTAATTTGGAGAACTTCCATTAAGTTCATAACAGTTCAGAATTGTTTGAGTTTCTCCTGGGTAGTTTGTATTCTGCCACTTTGGTACTGCATATTCCCTGAATGGTATATTTGAAATAAGCAATGATAGCATCGTGATTGGAAAGATGAAGAGACAGACCTTAATTATTTCAATTCTGTGATTTTGTGAGACTACTTGGAGTTATTTCTATGTGTTTAAAATTCAAAACAGTGAAACAAAGTGGTTGGAGTGAACATTTGAAAACATGCCCAGCTGAATCTCCATCTAAGGGAAGCCTCTCTAGTTTACTTTGGAAATGAACGAGCTGAATCCACATGGGTTGAGGCCTTTCAAATATATTATCAAAACTTAGTAGGAATCCTAGCAATTATTTAGAACTTCGATCAACTCAAGATTATTTTTGGGGAAATGTATTTTATTGCTGACGTTGTTTAGAATAGATGGCATGTGGTAATAAACCAGGTTGACTTTTAGTCGGTATTCCAGATATTATCATATGCAGTGTGTCCAGACACTCCATAAGAAATTGCTCAAAATTTAGCAGCATAAAACAGCAACATTTAATTATGTTCATAGACTCTGTGGATTAGAGCTTTGGACAGGGCATGATGGAGATAGCTGAGGTATGCCCTTAAGATCCTTAGAAGCCATCCCCCGCAACCGGCTTTTTTTTTTTTTTTTGTCTGTCTAAAAGAGTCTATGGTGTACCATATTAAATTCTGAGTTCTTAAAGGGTTTTATATTCAAGCCCTTGTCATCATTTTTTTTTCCTACTGAGACCACATTTTCCTGATAGGTCCCTGGATTTGATGTTTGCCTTGAAACGTTTTCTTACCTTGAGAATCCTATGCTGGCTAGAAAGACTGTCCTGAGCTCAATATTTTCCCTTTAAATTCTAGGTGAAGACAGATTAATTCATTCTTTTATCTCCCTCCTCTCACAAGCTCCGAGTTCATAAAGGCTTAGAGTCTAACGCCCTCTTGGGGGTGTTCACATCTTCACAAGCACTATTGAAAGAGACATCGACTATGTGGTGGTCGCATCTCTCATAGGCTTTGCACGTCTCCAATAGCTTCATGTGGGTGCTGCCTCACTCCTCTGCCTCCCGCCAGGGCAGCTTGAACGTAGCACCCCTGAACTTGGAAATATCTTACCCTCCACCGCTTTTCTCATTCCCGTTACTTCATTTGTGGTGCCCTTCCTGCGGTTGATGTCAACGCTGACTCTATGAAGGTTTCTGGCTGTGTACGTCCCTGTGGTCTTCATAGAGGGCCGGTGGACATGGGAAAGCCTGGTTTGAGGCCATCACCTTGGCATAGCGCAGTCCCTGTCTTTGAATGCAGCATCTACCTGTCCTTGAATGCGACAAGGACAGAGGAGCTGCAGTGGAAAGCTACTCTTTGAGGTGCATAAAATAATTTTGAAAGAGTTTATTCTGGGAGTTAACATCATTTCTTTTCTTCCCTGATGTGCTGTGATGTTGCACTCTCTTGATCTGTGGTTCTGTTTTTTTCTTTATATTTCTCCCGAAAACTCTTGGAATATTAACTTGAAATAATCCAGAAAGTATCCTCCCCCTCCCTCCCCCCATGGCCAAGGTCACTTTACACAGGGCTTCCCAACACAGTGCCACTGACATTTAGAGCATTTCTACCACTCACAGGAATAGAAAACACTCCTCCCTTTATTTTTTAACTACGACTGAAATCTAGCTGGTGGGAGAATAACCTGCGCTTTGGAAACCAGTGACCCTTGAATGTGTTGTCACTTCGAGTGGCCCCTGATTCTTAGCCAAGTTTACCTCGGTGGTCAATTTTAATTGATTTCACTTTCTTGGCTTCTAGAACTGCAGTTCCCACGTTAGAAGAGCAGTTGTCACCTGCTTCTCAGCAGGGTGCTGTGGTCGTCACGGAAACAGGCCTGTTCGGTACTGCAAGAGGTGCCACTCAAATCATCACAGTAATGAAGTGGGGGCCGCTGCGGAGACTCACCTCTATCAGACCTCCCCTCCGCCCATCAACACGCGGGAATGCGGTGCTGAGGAGCTGGTCTGCGCCGTGGAGGCCGTGATCAGGTAACATGCAGTTTCTTAGTAGCTACCTCTGACAACTCCACCTTGCTTTGAGCTAACCTCCGCACACTGAGATGTGCATATTTAATGCAACCTCAAATTCCCTTAGCCCAGCTGCTCACCTTCCCACAGTGTTGTAATGATGCTATTTTAATTCATGAATTCAATGAATATTTTTACGGATGCCAGTTATGTGCCAGGCACTATGCTGGGCACTTGGGAGGCAGGAGGGAATAAAATATAGTCTCTGCCCTTAAGTTACCTATGAAGGGACTAGAAAAACATAAGCATGTCATTGTGGTAAGGTTTGGTGAGCTCACTAACAGCCTTGGGGAGAGGGCGTTAGGGGAACTAAGTGAAGGGGCCAATCAGAGTGAAGCATATGAGTAGGCCTGACTTGACTGACAGCAGCATTAACCAGTTAGGAGGCGGGGCAGGCGACAAGCGCGAATTACCTGCACAGGAAACAGGTGTGGGACAACTCCAGGTAATTCCATACCGGGATAAACCACGACCCTGTGGAGTCAGACAGGGACAGCAGGGACAGGTCCTGCAGGCTACTGGGTTTTTCTTCTTCTATCACATGACCAAAAAAAAAAAAAAAAAAGGCAATTGAAATAACTTCTACACTTGCTCACTTTTTTGTCTGATACTCATCGAGGCAAGATGTTTTGTTTGCTTGTTTGTTTTTGTTTTGTTTTGTTTTGAGACAGAGTCTGTCTGTGGCCCAGGCTGGAGTGCAGTGGCGTGATCTCGGTTCACTGCAACCTCCGCCTCCCCGGTTCGAGCGATTCTCCTGCCTCAGCCTTCTGAGTAACTGGGATTACAGTTGCTCGCCCCCACGCCCGGCTAATTTTTCATATTTTTAGTAGATACGGGGTTTCACCATGTTGACCAGGCTGGTCTTGAACTCCTGACCTCAGATGATCCACCCGCCTCGGCCTCCCAAAGTGCTGGGATTACAGGTTTGAGCCACTGTGCCCGGCTCTAGACAAGATTTTTTTTTTTTTAATTAAAGAACCAATATGGCCGGGCTCAGTGGCTCACGCCTGTAATCCCAGCACTTTGGGAGACCGAGGCGGGCGGATCATGAGGTCAGGATTTCGAGACCAGCCTGACCAACATGGTGAAACCCTGTCTCTACTAAAAGTACAAAAATTAGCCGGGCGTGGTGGTGCCCGCCTGTGCTACTCAAGAGGCTGAGGCAGGAGAATCACTTGAACGCGGGAGGCGGAGGTTGCAGTGAGCTGATATCGTGCCACTGCATTCCAGCCTGGGGACAGAGCAAGACTCCGTCTCAAAAAAAAAAAAAAAAAATTAGAATTTAAGTTTTAAAAGATAGAGGCCAAGTCTTTTCTGTTTCTCTTATCCCAGTGGCTGACACATAGTAGAAATGCAATAAATGTTTGTCAAATCGAACATTATGGGAAGTTTGAAAAGAAATAAAAACACTCAGCCATACTGTTATCATCATCCTCAGTGTTGCTTGTGTTCTAATTTTATTCAACTGTGTGTTTTATTTCTATAACCATAATCACAGTGTATCCACAATTCTTTTTGAAATAACATTACACTATTAGCTTTTCTCCATGTCATTGCATAGTTTCCATATTTATCATTTTTAGTGGATATGTCATATTCATCTAGCTATAACTTACTTTTCTTTATCATTACATATTTAGACTGTTTCCAGTTTTTTACTTTTATAAGTAACTCTTTGAGAAATATTTTTGTACATAGTACTGTACCTATATTTTTTATTTTCTTAGGTAGATTACCAGATGTCAGGTACCTTGGTTCAAGGGGTATGAATATTTACATGGCTCTTAATACATTAGCAAGTTGCTTTTCAGAGCATGTGTGTGGATTTACAATGCCAACACCATGTATAAAACTTACCGATACTAAGTGTTGTTTTTTTAAAATTGGTACTTGTTTAGCAAATGGAAAAAAGAATTTTCACCGTTTCACTTTCGTGTCTTTGAATACCGGATGGTGAATATTTTTCCGTTTGGGTACAAGCTCCTCTATCTTTCCTTGTATCATGCATTTGCTGTCTGGATAGTTTCATGATAGATATAGAGGAAGCATTGACTTACAGTGGGATGGTTGGTGAACCAGAAGTCAGATGGGATCAATTCTGCTTGATGCTAATTGATTGGAGGAACTAGTCTCTTTGTGCCTCAGTTTGTTCATCTTTGAAATGGGAATGGAGTATAAAATAGTAAGAAAATAGAATGAGGCATCCTGGAGTAACTCATGATGCACAGTACTCAGTAACTCAGTAACACAGTACTCAATTTAAAGAAGAGCAATCCAGGGTGCCTGAGTACTCAGGAGGTACTTCCTCTGAATGGTCATGATCTAGAATGTGTTTTTTCACAGTCTAACTTGAAATCACACTTCTCTTTGGCAGCTTGTTGAAAGAAGCTGAGTTCCATGCTGAGCAGCGAGAATATGAGCTGAACCGGCGGCGGCAGCTGGGCCTCTCCTCTTCCCACCATTCCCTGGATAATGCTGACTTTGATAACAAGGACGATGATAAACATGATCAGAGGCTGCTCAGTCAATTCGGAATATGGTTCTTAGTAAGAAAAATAAGTTAACTATTCTCCACTTTCTTATTTCTCATTCCAAAATTGTACTGATGAGGAATTTTTCCTGTTCTTTTAAAAGGAGTAAATAGTGAAAAATTAACCTTAGCAAAGGGACTGAATTCTCTGTGGCAGTAGCTCTCAATCCTGAGCTGCATGTTAGATTTACCTAGGAAGGCTTTTAAAAACTAACAATGCCCATATCACATTCCAGAATCTTGGGAATTTTTTAAGAAGCTCTTGGCCATTGATTTTGATGAAGAGCCAGGTGTTAAAACCTACAGTATCAGGATCTAGACTGGTACAAGTAGGAAAGTTGCTAGTATATATTGTCAAGTACTGGATTCAATAACATTTATAGATAATTCACATTCCATCACCTACATGAAATTTTTCTTGAAACTTCAGTCTCTGTGGAGCTTTTTGTATATTTATGGTAAGTCTGTGTACACCAGAGAAGTTATAGCCAAAGTAATGCAAGGAATATGATTGCTATTGACTGATTTAACTTCAACATCTATTCAGTAGAGATCAAACATACAGATCTAACATCCCAAGCAAGCTGAATTTACCAGTGCTACAGAGAAGCAGGCTTTTGTTTTGCCCGTTGGAGACATTAATTCAGTCTCTATAGTGATGTATCTCTATTATGCTTGCACATTGTTCCGTGAAAGAGTCTTTACCAAACTGGCATTTAATTGCTGATTTCACATATCTTGCTTCCTAGAAGTTATTATATAATGACACAATAGCTACTACTGTGAACTCTTTGAAGGCAAAGACCATGCTTTATTTATTTATTTTATTCCTGGACCCTGCCATAGTACTCAATAAAAGATTAGTTCATAGTAAATGAATGAATGATGTTTTAAAAAGTCTATTTATGGGCTGGGCGTGGTGGCTTACGCTTGTAATCCCAGCATTTTGGGAGGCTGACACAGGCAGATCACGAGGTCAGGAGATTGAGACCATCCTGGCTAACACAGTGAAACCCCGTCTCTACTAACAATAGAAAATATTAGCCGGGTGTGGTGGCGGGTGCCTGTAGTCCCAGCTACTCGGGAGGCTGAGGCAGGAGAATGGTGTGAACCCGGGGAGGCGGAGCTTGCAGTGAGCCAAGATCGCGCCACTGCACTCCAGCCTCGGTGACAGAGCAAGACTCTGTCTCAAAATAAAAATAAAAATAAAAATAAAAAGTCTATTTATGATAGTGAATTGGGGGACTCCAAGGTATCTGAATTATTACTAATACAAAATTCTTAGTGAAATATGATCATTTTAGAAGTGAAATGTATATACATTATTTTCTTTGAGGATATGGATGAAATATTTTGTTGACCTAACTTTTGAGAAGCATTTATTTGGCGCATATTATATAATGGATTTCTTGTAGGAGAAAATGCTTAATTGGAAGGTGAAATCTTGAGGGAAAATGGTTGTTGCAATCCATCTATACCTGTAGGAAGGAACACAGTTTCTGGATAAGCGATCCCTGTTTTTAAGACTGCATATTTCAAACGGATTATCTGGGATATCTTTTTATTTTATTTTATTTTATTTTAATGCACCTGTTATAATTTTGTAAAGACAGATGGAAACTGAACAAGATTCTAATCTACATACTTCTAGGTGAGCCTCTGCACACCCAGTGAAAACACGCCTACAGAAAGCTTGGCCCGGCTGGTGGCCATGGTGTTTCAGTGGTTTCACTCCACTGCATATATGATGGATGATGAAGTGGGAAGTCTGGTGGAAAAGCTGAAGCCTCAGTTTGTCACCAAGTGGCTGAAGACAGTATGTGATGTTCGCTTCGATGTCATGGTCATGTGCCTTCTTCCTAAACCCATGGAATTTGCCAGGGTAAGTGGAGGCCTACAGCTCACACCTAGTTAGAGAGGAGGACTTGGGGAGAAGTGCTGCCTTAGCCATGCAGGTATTATCAGTGTCTGCAGAGGAGGAACATCTCTCCTTATTTTAATTAATATAGCTAAATGAATTTGGTAACTATATCTTGGGTGATGTGCTGCTTCGATGTTGATTTGGGATGAGGAAGAATGGCAAGATGCATTTGTGAGGTATCTTTAAGAATTTAAGGGACTATTCTTTCTCGACATTGCTGATTTTTTTTTGAAGTGGGATCTTGCTATGTTGCCCAGGCTGGCCGCCTTGAACTCCTGGGCTCAAGTGATCCTCCTGCCTCAGCCTCTGGAGTAGCTGGGAAGCTAAATATTTTTATTAAGAAAACAACAACAAAAAAGCCTTTCTATGAGGTTACTAGAGCTCAGTCCCCTTTTGGCTTAGAATCTTGGGAAAGATTACCATTCAACTAGGGGAAATGTTTTTTTTTCTTTTTTTAATAATGTATGTATCTACAGATGAATGATAGAAGTCCCTGCCCTGCCATTTGAAATGCCAAAAAGGTTCAGGGTGAGACAAAATGCACCTATTCCTCTCGCTTAAGAACAGATTTCTCTATGCTGATCCTCTTGCTTCTGCCTCAGTGGATCACATCTGAGAAGATCCCATGTTTCTTTTCTCCTTTTCTTCTTTTTAAGACAGGGTCTCACTTTGTCACCCAGGCTGGACTGCAGTGGCATAGTCATACTCACTGCAGCCTTGAACTCCTGGGCTCAAGAGATCCTCTCACCTCAGAGACTATAGGCATGTATCACTACATACATCTAATTAAAAAATTGTTTTGGTAGAGATGGGGGTCTCTCTATGTTGCTCAGGCTGGTCTCAGACTCTTGGCCTCCAGCGATCCTTCTGCCTCAGCCTCCCAAAGTGCTGGGATTATACAGGCATAAGCTGCTGTGAGCAACCCATATTTTTTGAATATGATATAATTTGCGTCTAACCCAGAAAGGTGGATGTCCAGAATCAGGTTTTGGCAGTAATACGTGAAAGTTTTTTTCCAAGTATTTTCAGTTTTATTTTCATTTGTGATTTTTTATTTCCTTTCAAAGAGATCTTGAGGCAGTTTTCAGTAGAAACCTGTGCTAAAGTAGGACATTTAAGGATAAAACAGAGCACAGACCATCTATAGGGGTAACTTTTATTGGATTTTTAGGACTCAGAGTGATCTGTGCATTTATGGAGATGTACTTCTTTCTTCTTTGGTGCCACCTACTGACTCACTTAGAAAATTGAATTTTTGCCTAATGGAAATTTCCCATTTACTGACATTCTTTGCCTGTGTTGATATGTTTTCTGTTATTATGTCTCTTGGAATAGCGAAGGATTGATGTGACATGCTTCTGGAAAATGAGAAGAAATGATTATGTTGAGAGAAAAACTTTTCTTATTCCAACTTAGGTGCAGATGTTTTGGGGCCTGCAAATTAACTGATAATAGTTTAACTGGAGAGAAGACAAAGTTTATTTATGAGTACATGTGGGAGATCTCAGTAATAAATTACTTCCTGATTAGCCAGAGATACAAGATTTATATCAAACTTAACAAACGGTTTACTTAAGGGCTTCAGTGAGAAGGTATAGAAGTTCCATTGGGTTTTTTAATGCCATGGGAGCTGGGCAAGAACTGGGCTATCTCCACAGCAGCTGAATTCATAGGAAACTCCTTTGGAGGGGGATAACAGAAAGGTATTCTCTGGAGACTCTGCTTGAATCACATAATGGAAGTTCAGATAAGATTTCTTTTTGCATCTTCTTTAGCTTAAATGTTTTCACTTTAAAATAATCTTTATACCAACTCTAGGGTTTCAGTGGATAACATTTCCCTCATCTGAAACTTCCCTTGAAGTTTCAACATACATGAAAGAAGCTAGGTTGATTGCTATAGAGGGAAGATTTGGGTTAGAAATTGTGAGGTAAGAGATCTGCAGAGGGGAACAAGAGCATAGAATGAGGAACCAGAAAAGCACAGATTAATGGTTGGGATAGATTATAAATCTAGGTTTTGAGTATGGAGGGCAGGCAGTTGAGAAGATGTCTAGATGTTGGTCTTGAAGCATGTTTAGATGGTAGAGTGAGAACATCAGTGTCACAGTTACGGTTATTTTCCAGAGCACAGCAGAGAAGGAGATGAGTGTTTGGTGAACTTCCAGAGTGGACCAAACTGTTGTAGCAATAAGTCCTTTGATTTGTATATCATATTATCCCACTTCAGCTTTTAGGGCTTTGTAAGAAAATAACCCAGAGTCTTAATAATGATCTAGGAAGTTAGGGTTTAGTTCTCAGTGATGCCATGTCAGGTGGGTAGGAGAAAAGTTGTGTTAATTACTGGCCAAATGGGCAAGACAGTAGGATCTAGTTTACCAAGAGGTGAAAAATATCTCAAAGGTCATGAACAGGACTAGAATCTGATCACTCACAAGGGGGGGTTATAGTTTTTCATCAAAACATAAAATTTCTCTCTACAATCACCTGCACTTTGACCAAAGATAATCAAAGTAAGACTACTTTTGGTTACAAAATTAGTCTCATTTAATTTGGTCTGATCATTTGCACAAGCACGGCAAGATGGTAATTGACCATTTAGGGCTTTTCAAAGTTTGCATTGCCGGAACTCTTATAAGGAATCTCAGATTGGAATTTTAAAAGTTTCTTGATGCTAGAAGTCAAGCCAAGAACTTGTCATCAGATTTCATCTGCAATACTTATAGATTTGGGTGAATTCCTTTCTCCTTGAAGTCTCCCAAATATTCTAAGTTTCCTAGGAAGTGACCTTTTTCCCCCCCCTTAAGGCTGAGAATTCTGTAATGCAGTTATCGGATCAGTTTTTCCAAGAGGGCTTTGAAAACACTGGCTGCATAAAGTCAATCTTGGTTCCTTAAAACTGTTTAGTCATATCAGGTTCCACACAATTCACAAATATGACATTCTGCAAAGGCTTGGTAATATAACTGTAACTGCCTGATGGGTTCTTCCTGCCTTCTGCACAAACAACATCAATTCACGGAATTGAGTAAAGAAAGCGTTTAATTGACATGAGGCTGGCCGTGCCACACAAGAGACTGAGTTATTGCTCAAATCAGTCTCATCAAAGGCTTGTAGGTTAGGAGGTTTTCAAAGCCAATTTGGAGGAAGGAGTCGGGGTGGCTAGGCAGTGGGTGCTAGCTGCTGCTGATGGTTGGGTTGGAGATGAAATCATAGGGAGTTGAAGCTGTCCTCTTATGCTGAGTTGATTATGGATGGGGACACAGGAGGGGCTGGCAGCTCCAGGTGGAGCCATGGGTGTCAGACATGCAAAAAACATGAAAAGCTGTCTCAAAAGGCTAATCTTAGGTTCTACCATAGTGATGTTATCTGCAGGAATAACTGGAGAAGCTGCATAAATTGTGACCTCTAGAATAACAGCTGGCAACCATTTATGTCTATACCTTAGCAGAATTCAGGCTCCTTTTCCTCCTCCTAGCCTTGTGGTCTCTTTAGAAAGGCATTTGAAGTTTGGGGAAGGGCTACTATCATTTAAACTATAAGCTAAATGTCTCCCAAAGCTAGCTTGGCAGCTTAAATGCTAAAGGCAAGAGGGAGGTTGGCTAGATCCGATCTCCTCCACTGTCATTATTTTCTCACTGTTATCATTTTTGCAAAGGCGGTTTCATAACCAAGTTTCCCAATTATGTCCTGTTAAAAGCAGAACAGATTCTTATTCAACTTATGCAAATAGCTATAATGCTATGAAAATAAGAATATTCAATAAGAGCTTCTGAATTCTGGAGGAATCAACTAGAGAGGAAAAGGATATATTTCATTTTTGTTTACAAAGGTATAAATCTACCAAATTATTGTGAGTAATAGATAGCTTAGGAGAAAAGAGAAAGGGGTTCCTTGTATCTGAAAAACAGAACATTGATTGAAAAACTAGCAATGTTCTAAACAAAAAATGATACAAATTATAATCATTTATCATTCAGTCCTATGTAATTCAGTCTTGTTCTGCTTGATTGAGTTAGCAGTTAATGAACCCATTAGCTGCTCCACTAGAGTTCTGGCAATCCTTACTCAGTCCAATGGTATGATCTCAATTATTTAAGCAACGTCACCAGAAGCCTGTACTCCAGAGTATCTGTCATAGTCCTTTCCACGGATCTCAGAGACAATCTGTTTATGTTGAAAATAAGCGTTCTTGCTAGTAGCTGATTGCAAGAGTTTTCAGAAAAACATCAGATAACAATTACTATCTGAAAATAGTCATAGTTAAAGATGGGCTGAAAGTTCACTGTGACACAGTTGACAAGGCAGTTTTGTTGTTTCTGTAGCATGAAACATTAAAATAATAACAAAATGATAACTGATAATGTTTTGTCATTGTTGTCTACCATCAGACAAAGAAGCATAAAGATGTATCATGCCAACAAGGGCATTGACAAATTTCTAGGAACTTTATATAATTCACGAAATATTTATATTCATAACATTTACCTATATAAATGTAACCTAAGGACAGTTAAACATCTCTTTTTATTTGGCAATGCTTTCCATAGAATTCAACATATCAAATAAACCTAATTAGTTTAGCATATCTTTTTATAGGTAAGAACAAATCCTTTGAGATTTTCAAGGGTCTCTCTGGGAAACTTCAGTCAGTTCAAGACCAGGATTTTATTTAGGATTTGGCTTTGGAAAGGCAAAATACCAAAAGTTATCAGAAATGTCAAAAGATTTGAATACTTGATTAACCAACATTACAGGTCACTGTGAAATAATTCTTAGCTATTTATTTAACGTATATGATACCAAGAGATTTCAAAAGTAAATACGGGGAGTAACACAATTGTAAGAAACAAAAAGAGAAACAAAACTTAGTTCTTTTAACATTTAGAAAACTTGGTTCTCTTAAATAATCTAGGACATGATAAAGACAAAAAGCACAGGAAGGCCAGGAGTGGTGGCTCATGTCTGTAATCCCAGCACTTTGGGAGACCGAGGTCAGAGGATCACTTGAGCCCAAGAGTTTGAGATCAGCCTGGGCAACCTAGGGAGACCTTGTCTCTACAAAAAATTTTTAAAAAGTTAGCCTGGTATGTTGGCTCACACTTGTAGTCCCAGATACTTGGGAGGCTGAGGTGAGAGGATCACCGGGAGGTTGAGGCTGCAGTGAGCTATGATCATGTACTTGCACTCCAGCCTGGGTGACAGAGTGAGACCCTATCTCAAAAAAAAAAAAAAATCATAGGAAATTATTCTGATACGACACAGAGTCTTTGTTTCTGTCTTAGTTTCTTCAGTTTGTTTGGGCTGCAATAGCAAAATACCATAGACTGGGTAGCTTATAAACAACAAATTTCTCACAGTTGTGGAGGCTGGAAAGTCCCAGATCAAGGCAGATTTAGTGTCTGGTGAGGGTCTACGTTCTGATTCATAGATAGTGCTTTCTGGCAGTGTCCTTATGTGGTGGAAGGGGCAAGCTCTCTGGGGTCCCTTTTATAAGGGCATTCATTCACAAGGGCTTTGTCCTCATGATCTAGTCACCTCCCAGTAGGCCCCACCTCCTAACATCATCACATTGGTGATTAGGTTTCACCATAAGAACTTTGCGGGGACACAAATATTCAGACTGGTAGTTTCCTAGGCAGGTATTTCAAAAGGTAAAGAGAAACCTTTTACAACCTCTTATTAAGAACAGTAATAAGATAATCTAAAAAATATTGTTTTTTTAAGAGAGAGAAAACGAAACTCTAGTTTTGCATCAGTATACTGTTAATATTAAAGCTCATTTAAAAATCTTACATAAATCTATTCAATCTTAGCCTACATGACCACACAAGATAAAATTTTCTTTCTCTGTCTTCCCTGCACTTCCCTTTCAGGTTTTGAGCCTTTCCTCTTCCTCATTCAGGAATGATGAATAAACAACTCCTTTAGGAAAGAATTGCTCCTTTAGGAAAGAATTGCTCTTTTCCCCGTAACAAAACCACATTCTACATTACTTGAATACTTTGCATACAGAGGTTTTTCCTTCATCCTGATTATATCTAGTAGTTCAATTTGCATATGATTGATTATAATTTTCAACCCTTATTATCCTTTATTTTCCAGAGAAAACTATTAAGTAGACAACTGTGAATTGCCGGTTGTGTATCAGTATTTTTTGGCATTTCAGCAAAGTTTGTGAATATACCATCTCACAATTTCTAGAGGCATATTCTTCTTCTTAGTACGATTCCCCAGTGTGGCAAAAAGAACATCCTTTTTAACAAACCCAAATGTCTTTAGTATCTGTAAAAAATAAGAAGCTAAAAGCAGTTAAACTTATGATCAGCAATTAATGTGTTAATATTTTATCCTACTTAGAAGTGATCTAGATTTTCAATGAATATCTGCCATTTAATTTAACTTAGTATACCGTTAAGGGTTCAAGTTACCAAAAAGATTTTGAAAACTACATCTAAGCAGAAACATTATAAAACACAATTACTGTTGATATAAACTATGTCAGAATAATGATTCTATTTAATTAAAGTCAAATCTGTAAATTCTAAAGTCTTAAACATTGGTAAATATATTAGTTTATTTGAGTAGTAAGCCCAGGTAAGAGCAAAACATGTGCTCAGCATGGTACTCAATGCTGATAATTCTGAAAACACAGATGTTTTTATTAAAACGACAATATTATACTTGTCTCATTTACAGATTTACTGAAATCACATACACTTGAAATCATTTGGGTTAGTTCCTGTGTTTCTGAGAGTTTTAGGAATATTTTATTTGTATATGTTAAAATAAAAACCTTAGACAAATTATATTTAACAGAGATTAATTGAGCAAAGGACAACTCAAATCAGGCAGTCTCTGAACCAGAATAGATTCAGAAAGGCTCCAGCATAGCCATGTGGTGGAAAAAAAAGACAGGAAAAGAAAAGCAATGTACAGAAAATGGAAATGAGGTACAGAAACCGCCAGATTGGTTACATCCTGGTGTTTGCCTTATTAACAGTTGGCTGCCTTTGATTGGCCAAAAGTCAGTGATTGGCACAACAGTAGGTTACGATCTGTTTATACATGCAGTTAGGTTACAGTTCACTATGTATGAATAGAAACCATTGGGCCAAACTTAGAATATGTAAGAAGACAGTGCTAGGCTAGACTTAATTTAACATGTAAGTGTCTATGTTTTGCAACTGTCAATCTGAATTAATCAAAAGGATCAGAAACCAGTTTTAAAGCATGTATTTAAGCAAAAAGCTGGGAATGGCCATTCAGCAAACCTAGACTTCAGAGAAATGGGGTCAGTGCTCTGCAGTTAAAAGTTAAGGCCTTGCTTATATAGGCAGAAAACAAAGAAATTGAGCAGGATTATAACATTTTCTGCACAAGGGTGGTTTATAAATTGCAACAATTTAGCTAGTTACAGTTTGTTTTCATTTCCATACAGCTAGTGTTCATTGCCTTTCCAATTTAAAAAAGTATATTTAACATTTCATCCTAGACAATATGATAGTCATGAAGTCTCTGTGAGAGAGGAAAGAGGAAGTTCCAGCCTGGCCAACACGATGAAACCTTGTCTCTACTGAAAATACAAGAATTAGCTGGGCATGGTGGCGTGTGCCTGCATTCTCAGCTACTCGGGAGGCGGAGGTTGCAGTGAGCCAAGATTGCGGCTCTGCACTCCAGCCTGGGAGACAGAGCAAGACTCCATCTCTCTCTCTCTCTCTCTCTCTCTCTCTCTCTCTCTCACACACACACACACACACACACACACACTCCAAAAAAAAAAAAAAGGAAGGAGTCTTCCCTGGCTCAATTTAGTCATTTACTACATTTTACAAAATAATGTAAGTAAGAAAAAAGGCTAATCTGCAATCAGAGAAACAAGGTTACAGTTGCCTAGGTTGCAGCTGCCTGTTTACGTGACTCAGGTCCCATAATCACATTCCCTTAAATATTTTAAAGTTCCAACAGCTTCGATTTTGAGTTACTTATTTCACAAAACCCATTTAGAATAGAGGTCTCTTAAGGAATTTTCTAAAGTAATTTGGCAATATTCTCTGGAAGTAAGAAGATACCACATACACGTAATGTATATACATATGTTACAGACCACAGGCTCCTTGGCTTTCCATGTAAGGGAAATTAATATGGGGCCAAGAGGACTTCCTAGATAAGGCTTTATTTTCAGGATTTGTTCTCAAGTGCAAGGGAGACAGTGGAGGCACAAGAATCCTCCAACTGGTTCCCCCCAAAAAGCTGGTAGGATTTATTTTTTTAAGCCAAAGCACGGGAATTGAAATCAGCGGTAGAGTATAGAGGCTGGGTTGGGCAATGCATGTTAGGGGTAGAGTATGCAGGTCAGCAAAGCTGGTTGTGATGGTTGTCTTGAGTTATGGGTCACCTGCTGGTCTGGCCAGTGGCAACAAGGCTGTAAATCAGTTGTTCAGCATTCCTTCCTGAGGTGGGAGACTCAGCAACCTTAGTTTAATTTTGGATCTCCCAAGGCCAGTGTCTGGAATTGTTTAAGTAGAAGGCATGGTTAAACATATAAGAGCACAGAAGAACAATACAGAATGGTTGTTTTCTTTGTATGACTATTAGTGGATATGCATTGATGAGGTAGTGTTATGGGTTTTGAGATCAGTGGGAATGCATGAAAGAACTCTCTAGTGGGTGTGAGCTGAAGCCAAGCCCCTTCCTTACTGTCTCATTCCCCTCTGAGAGATTTAACTCTCGTTATTCTTAAGGAAAAAGGACTGAAGATCTCATCTTCTGAAGCTATACTGAACAGCTATGCTGAACAGGGTTGTTGTCCCGGTCTAACCTCAGAGGAACATAGAAATCTCTCACTGACTATTCTAGAGACATATAGGGACTAGAATCCTCCTGGGATGGTATAGGTTGGAATCCTTGGGCCATCATTAGCTCAACTTAGAACTGTTGAAGTCTGGAAGGCATAAACTTTAACCATCTGTATGCCTGTTGAATATAACAAATAATTATTTTAAAAATCAAATAGCACCCAGTGATAATTAGTAAACTGCCTAAGTCCAGTTTAACAATGCTTATGAGAAGAAATCAGATGCTATTTGGAATTTAAGTGAATAGGCTAGAGAATGAGTCTCCTGGTGTCTGAAATATACGGCAAACATACTTTTAATAAGAGACATTTCTATGGAAACAAAAGAAAAACAACTGTTAATGGTGGGCGTTATTAGGCTCAAAGCATCTTTAGTTACAGAGGAGGAGGGTGGTGGCAATTTTTCATGTTTTTTTGTTTGTATTATAAAGAATAAGCCTTAGTTTGCAGAGCCTTAGGAAAAAGGTAGTAGCAATTTCATTGAGTTTAAATCAGAAAAGTGGAAGAAAATTTTTAAAATGTTGGTTTGGAGACTTGCAGCTCAAAAAATAATATTAAAAAGCTCAAAAACGACAGATAAGACTAGAACCTACAACAGGTGTATTATATTCTTTTTCTCTTCAGTCTCTCATTTTTATCAAAGACAAATTATGATAGGACTGATGCATTTACAAAATAAATTTTAGTTTCATTATACTTGTTTTGATTATTTGTATGAAGTGCAGCAAGAGTAATTATTTGCCGTGTATACTTTTTTTTTTTTTTAATTGGCTTTGCTGGAACTTTGTTTCGTAAGGATTCTCAGATTAGACTTTTTAAAGCTATGAGCCTAGCTACGGATTTATCTGTGCCTGCAAACACTTCTATGAATTGGATGAATTCCTCCCCTCTTGAGGTCCATAGATAACTTGGGGCTCCTGGACCTGTTAGAAAGTGAGATTCTTTACTTACCATAGGTCAGGAACCCTGTACGAGGCCTGCATAGACAGGATATGAGGGCAATTTTTCCAATGAACTTTTATTGTCTTTATACCTCAGTTTTTAGAAAAGTGGTATGAAAGCATGTAATTCTCATCAAAGCCTTGATAAAATAACCAGTTTCCCCAGTTGTGTCCTGTTACAAAAGAAAACAGATTCTTATTGCATGTATGCAAACAACTATATTACCCTAAGTTAAGAATACTCACATATAGTTTCCAAATTGTGCAGAAATCAGGTAGAGAGAAAGAAACATGCTCAAAATTTTGCTTATAGGTTATAGTTTATTCAATTGTTTAAAGTTGTAAATAGTTTAAAAGGGAAAAAAGTTTTCTTGACTCTGAAAAACAAAACAAAAAGTGTCAGCAGCATTTCAGGAAGAAAGTTCATAAAAAGATTATTTCAATCTCCTATTCGTTTAGTCCATGAAATTAACTCCTGTTCTGCTTGATATTTACGGACACATTAGCTCTCCAAGAGGGTCTTACAAGTTTTTCCCTCCATTCTAATGACTCAATCGCCAAAGTTGTCAGAGACCTGCATTCAAGAGTATCCGTGAGAATCCTGTAGCTGATTATAAACCTTCTTTTGGAATAGATCAAGACAAGATGATTGTCTGTGGATGACAAGAGTCTTAAGACAGCCACACTTAAAGATGCAATCAACAGGGAAATCTGGTCATTTCTGTGGCACATAATAATTTAACATAACAATCTTAATTGTTATTGATATCAGATACTTAGGCATATCAGAATCATAGGAATCTTATATAACTTTGGAATACATATTAATAACATATTTATATGAATATAATCTAAAAAATGCTAAACACCATTTTAAATGAGATAGTGTTTCCTGTATGGTTTTAATATACCAAATAAGCTGCATTTGTCTCTTTTGGACTTCAGAGGACCTACTATACAAAACGGTTAATTAGGTCAAAAAAGGCTTAATTCAGGATTTGATTTTGGAAAGCTTGTTAAATATCAAAATTTAAAACATCTGACATTACAAAATAGGACCACAATTTATTTATTTAACCAACATGATTAACTCAAATATTTCTAAACAGCAAAAATCCTTTAGTCTTTCATAGAGAGAGGACTCAGCTTTCCAAATAAACAGACCCAATAAAGACAGCATGGCTGGGCACAGTGGCTCACGCCTGTAATCCCAGCACTTTGGGAGGCCGACGTGGGTGGATCACAAGGTCAGGAGTTTGAGACCAGCCCGGCCAACATAGTGTAACCCCATCTCTACTAAAAATACAAAAATTAGCTAGGTGTAGTGGACATGCCTGCAGTCCCAGATACTTGGGAGGCTGAGGCAGGAGAATCACTTGAACTCAGGAGGTGGAGGTTGCAGTGAGTTGAGACCATGCCATTGTATTCCAGCCTGGCTGACTGGCTGGAGCAAGACAGATCCCCCCTGCCAAAAAAAAAAAAAAAAAGGAAAAGTCTGTCTCTTTCTTTTTCCTGTAGGCGAATGAAAATCTTGCTCAAAAGGGAAAACCAAATTTTACCTTTGCATTAGTATATTAATACTAAAGCTAATTTCAATAACATTTTATAAACAAATCTATCTAATTTTAACCAGTTTGACCATAAGGTAAGATTTTTATAACCCTTTATAATTTTTTGTTAAAGAGCAGATAAATGCTCCAGGAAAACCCTATTGTTCTGATACATGAGCCCAGATTCTGGGCCTGTGTTAGAGAGCTTTTATTTTAATATTTAATTTATGGAAAAACTAAATAATACCTTTTTAATTTTAGTCGACTAGCTCATACACAGAATTTCTGTTTCAAGATTAATCTTTCTCAAATCTTCTCCAACTGGCTTAAACTTTCAGTTATATTCTATCTTTATTTTAACCCCAAACAATCCTTTAACCCTCTAAATTAGACAAAATTAGTTTGTCTTTTAAAAACTACATTCCCATGCCTTTTTATTAAAAACACTTAATTTTTATTTTTAGTGTATGCAATTTTAATTCTCTACCAAGTACAAAGCCTGGGCCACAGGAACTACAGATAATATGTGACTCTTTTCCAGTACAGCTAGGGAGTGTGGCTAATTCTATATATCTCCAGGCCTTACCTAGAATCTAATGGCCGCAAAGCAGGCAAGTCAAACAGTTATCAAAAGTCATAGAAACAGTTTATAACCTTAAAGCGCCTAGCAAGGGCAGTTTCTGACCTGCCTAATTTAGACTGAATGCCTAAATTTTAAAGACATTTTAATTTTATTTTACTTGTAGTCTTTAAAACTGTCTTGATTTACCAAAGATTACTAAAGCCATGTGAACTAAAGGGCATTAAAGTGTTTGTTTTTCTGATAAAATATATTATTTAAGCATTTATTTTTCTTTAAGCCAATTCATTGGAGGTCTTTTACATATTTTGGTAATAAGACATCACATACATGACATGTATAAATACACAGACAGAGAAGCAGATCTGGTAGAGTTATAAGATTCTTCATTTGCCAGTTTTTAAGATTTTCTTTCTTTTTTTTAAATTAATTTTTGAGATGGAGTCTCTTTCTGTCGCCCAGGCTGGAGTGCAGTGGTGTGATCTTGGCTCACTGCAACCTCTGCCTCCTGGGTTCAAGCGATTCTCCTGCCTCAGCCTCCCAAGTAGCTGGGACTGCAGGTTCATGCCATCATGCCTGGCTAATTTTTGTATTTTTAGTAGAAATGGGGTTTCACCATGTTGGCCAGACTGGTCTCAAATTCCTGGCTTAAAGTGACCTACCTGCCTCAGGCCCCCGAAGTGCTGGGATTACAGGTGTGAGCCATCACACCTGGCCAAGATTTCTTTCTTATTTTATTTTAGATAGACCATCAATCTTTTGATTATCTGTCCTCTGCCCTAAATAATTATCAGTGAGGTAACTCTAAATTTGCGTTTTAAAAGGGACAATTCTTAGGTGAAATAAGATAGGTAATTTATATTTTACTTAAACCAAGAGAGAAATGGTGTGAGTAAAAGTTTAGGTGAGACGGACAGGAAAAACAGATACCATTACATGTAGAGATTTCTTTAAAGATGTAAGGTTTTAAATCGGGTTCAGAGTGGAGCCTTTTAAAGAACAAGGCCAGGAAAGCATGCAGTTTTTAGGGCCTAGTAGTTGGGCACAGCTGGAAGGCAGAACAGATCTCCCAAAATCAAGGATCCCATTTTTACACCAAATACTGGGTCCCCCGAAAAAGGGAAGTGCTGTGAGACAAGACAGTGCAATGCTTTCATAGCGTATTTTATTGTACAGACATTTCCCCAAGGCTGCTGGACAACCCAACCTCAATTAGTCTGCTCTGTAATCAGCCCATCCTCCATTTCATACCTTCTAGGTGCCCAAGAGCATGGCTTTTTAGGTAAACACACAAAGAAAGGAGTATCACCCTGTAGTAATAGCCACTCACTGTAAGCAACTGCCATTGGACATTTAAAAAAAAATATGCCTCTTATTTAGCTATTGCACATTAAGATTCAACTTTTCTAAATAATGCAAAATAATTTCTGATGCCCCCAGAAGTCAAAAAGATCAGGTAACTAAAACAGAACAGAGCCTCAGATTTTGAGAAGTATCTGTCTGCTTACAATTCTTTGGGTTCTACTTGGAAAACAGAGGTTTTTCCCAAAACAGCAGTTTGTGGTGCCTCTTCTGTTTCTCTCAAGGAGTTCCAGGCTGTCAGAAATTACCTTAAGTCCTCTCATGCAGGGCAGTGAGGGCATGTGTGCCAGAGGACAGAGTAAATGGAGAAACAATTCAATCAACTGAGAAAAAAAAAACAAAAAACAAACAAACCCAAAAACCCTTTTTTGAAAAAAACAAGATCCAAGAAGAGAAAAAAGCGTAATGGCCTTCTAAATGTATATATAGCTTGGATATCCCCTTTTAATTAATCTTGTTTACCATAGAGCTCGTTAAAAAAAAACCCTTTTAAATTTTTAATTGCCAGACCATTATCTGGCTGTTAGGGACAAATAGCCAGCACCTCTGGCATTTAAGCCTTTTATTCTCTGAAAGGGATTTTCCCAAGTGCAACTGTTACTAGAAAAAGGGCTCTTGATCCAGACCCCAAGAGAGGGTTCTTGGATCTCACACAGGAAGGAATTCAAGGCAAATGGCAGAGTGCAGTGAAAAGAGAGAGTTTATTGAAAGCTACTCCGCTACAGAGAAGGGCATCCTTAAGTTTTTCTCGTATAGGGGTCATCTCTATATAAAAGCTAAGCTAAGCCATGTCTATGTAAGGGTGAGCAGAGAGCATGACAAAATTTATATTCTGTTGATTTAAAGAAAACTATCCTTGACGTTTTAGTGTGTGAATACATCAAACCATAACCATAACAATCTTGAAGGCATATTTTGTTATGGGTATTGGGAATCTGGACTTTCTGCTATTGTGGGAGTGTGTCTTTGCTGGTATCTTAGGCTGTTTCCTCAACTGTCAATGTCTTTTGACTGTGGGTAGTGACCAGCAAGGAATATGCCCATTTAATCTGAAGATGGAGCTGAACTTAAAATGGGGTTGCTCTGGCTCTCCTAGGTTCCTGCTTCCCTAACAAATCCAATAAGCCTTAATTAAGGTTATGATTTAACCATGGCTGCACAAAGTGTCTACAAAGAGATTACGAGCAGTTTTTACAAGATGTAGAATCACCTCCAAGATAGCTCAGAGAAAGGAAAATTCAAGACAGAAAATCACAAGCTGCCTGACATGACCCTGAAAATTTCCACCCTCTGAATGGCAGAGATGGAGAGAGAGTACCCCCATATGGTCACAAAGACAATGGAGGGAAAAAGAATAAATAAATGACAAAGGTCACATAAATATCAAACCAGAAAGGACTCATTCCCTAAGCTGGGAATTGAACCCATGCCACTAGTCATGAAAGGGCAAAGCCTTAGCCACAGAGCTACAGTATGGTGCAGTTGCTATTGTTCTTCCCAGAAGTAATCTAGAGCAGACAGTTTAAAGTTTGCAAAGGATTTTAACTGCTTAAGAGAATCCTTAAGGCTAGCCATGACATTATCATGTGTCCTTTCAGACTGGCTGCCTTACGTGAACTTGAAAATTTCCACCCTCTGGATGGCAGAGACTGAGAGAGAATACCTCCACATGGTCAAAAAGTCAAGCTCTCAAGGACATGAAACAAGACAAGAGGGAAACCTCATTTGATTTTTGTTTCAGGGACCCATAGCAAAGTTTGTAACTGACTAGTCTGCTGGGCTGGCTCAAACGGCAGACTTGTAGGGGTCCTATGCCCACATTCTATTCTGTGGCAACCCCTCTGTGACAGAACAACGCAGAATGACAAATTCATACCACAAAATACAGCAGATTCACTACAACCTAAGACTAGTCTCACACATCTTTTTTCTCATTAATCAAAACCTTGCAGAGGAGAGGAACAGGGATGAATTTTTTTTTTTTTTTTTTTTTTTTTTTTTTTTTTTTTTTTACCATTTACTTAACTGGTTTGCACAGAGAGCGAGAGGCTGGGACCCTGGCTGTAAGAAATCCTTACCATTTTGCCTGCATGCCAGGGTTTTGGTTTCCCTCTCTCTGCAGCTTCTAGAAGAGCAGAGCAGCTTTTGATGACCCTGTTCGCTGGGCTATAACTGTGGAGGCCAAGCTGTGTTATAAAAGAAAATCTTCCTTTTCTGTTTCATGGCACCATAGACAAAAGCCTCTCATTTTTGCAAGATGCCACCCAGTGGGCTGCATGGGGGAATAAGATGTCAAATTAAACACATAAAAAGGAAAAATGGATCGGGATGTGAGTGATACAAACTCTGGACCCATGTGCTGCCACTTCTCTCTTCTCAAAGACAGCACTGATAAAATAAAAACTTCAGCTGAATTAAATTTAAAAGAGTTTAATTGAGCAATGAACAATTTGCGAATCAGGCAGCCCCCAGAATCACAGCGGATTCACAGAGACTCTAGCACAGCTACGTGTGCTGTGCTGGAGTATAAAGATTTATAAACAAAAACAGGGAAGTGACCTACAGAAATCGGCCATGAGGTACAGAAACAGCTGGGTTGGGTACAGGTTGGCGCTTGCCTTATTTGAACACAGTTTGAACACTTAGCAGTCTATATGAGTGGTTCAGGTATGGCCGCTGGGATGGGCCAAGACTCAGTTATTGTTTCAGACACATAATACTAAGTTAGGTTTTTACTTTTGTGTGACTACTAACCTAGTGTAGGAAATTTTCGTGTGTGTTCATGTGAAGAGATCACCAAACAGGCTTTGTGTGAGCAATAAAGCTTTTTAATCACCTGGGTACAGGCAGGCTGAGGCTGAAAAGAGAGTCAGTAAAGGGAGATAGGGGTGGGGCTGTTTTATAGGATTTGAGTAGGTAGTGGAAAATTACAGTCAAAGGGGGTTGTTCTCTGGCTGGCAGGGGTGGGGGTCACAAGGTGCTCAGTGGGGAGCTTTTGAGCCAGGATGAGCCAAGAGAAGGAATGTCACAAGGTAATGTCATCAGTTAAGGCAGAGACTGGCCATTTTCACTTCTTTTGTGATTCTTCATTGCTTCGGGCCATCTGGATGTATCTGTGGAGTTCACAGGGGATACGATGGCTTAGCTTGGGCTCAGAGGCCTGACATTCCTGTCTTCTTATATTAATTAGAAAAATAAAATAGTGTTGAAGTGTTGGGGCGGCGAAAATTTTTTGGGGGGTGGCATGGAGAGATAATGGGCAATGTTTCTCAGGGCTTCTTCGAGTGGGATTAGGGGCAGCGTGGGAACCTGGGGTGGGAAAGGTCAAGTTGAAGGAGGATTTTGTGGTAAGGGGTGATATTGTGAGGTTGTCAGAAGGAGCATTTGTCGTATAGAATGATTGGTGATGGCCTGGATATGGTTTTGGATGAATTAAGAAACTAAACAGAAGAAATAAGGTCCAAATAAAAGAAAGAGAAAATAGATATTAAAGGGTTAAGAATTGGGAGGACCCAGGACATCCAATTAGAGAGTGCCCAAGGGGGTTCAGCATAATTACTTGCTTGGTTGGCGAGTTTTTGGGCTCTATCCTTGAGTTTTTTTATGTTGTTATACACCAGGCCAGATTGATTTAGGTAAAAACAACACTCTTTATTTAAAAATATACAGAATCGGCCGGGCGCGGTGGCTCAAGCCTGTAATCCCAGCACTTTAGGAGGCTGAAACGGGCGGATCACGAGGTCAGGAGATCGAGACCATCCTGGCTAACCCGGTGAAACCCCGTCTCTACTAAAAAATACAAAAACCTAGCCAGGCAAGGTGGCGGGCACCTGTAGTCCCAGCTACTTGGGAGGTTGAGGCAGGAGAACGGTGTGAACCCAGGAGGCGGAGCTTGCAGTGAGCTGAGATCCAGCCACTGCACTCCAGCCTGGGCAACAGAGTGAGACTCCGTCTCAAAAAAATATATATATACATAGTCCTCCTTTTTCAGCAGTGAGTAAGTCAAGGCCTTGGCAGTTTTGGAGGACAGCTGCAGCTACAGAGTCAACTTGGGCCTGGAGGACTGATAAAGTTTGTGATATGTCTGTGATGCTAGCAGAGAAGTCATTAGAGAGGCTACAGAAGGTCGTGACAGAGGTTGAAATGCCTGCTATTCCAGTACCGAGAGCAATAGTGGAAGCAGAAGGTCCTAAACCAACAAGCAAGGGAATTAGTGGAGTAACCCTTTTTTGTTGTATTGGTGTCATGAGGGGAACAGGGAGCTCTTTGGTCCCATTTGCAAACTGAATTTTGGGAGTAAGGAAAACTAGTGTGCATGTGCCTGTCCAATTAGCAGGTAGACACGTGTAGGTAGAGGATCCACAGAGGAAGAAGAGACCTTGTACGAGGCAAAACTGGAGATGCAAAGTAAAAAGATGAGGAGAGCTGAAAGGAGTGTCTTGTACCTGGACTCCTAGGGATCCAGCTAGTGTGGCAGCCATCAGAGGTTGTAATGGGGACCGATGGAGTAACTGCATAGAGGGGAAGGTTTGATTTTCATGGTGTATGAGAAAACATTGAGTATCTATGAGCAACCTTTCACTGTTATTTTTGGGGCTGGGTATAAGCAAACAAGAAGAGCGCCTGGGAGGAGAGTCCTACGAGCAAGGGGAAGGTAGCCAAGGATGGAGTGAAATACAGGGTAAGTGTCTTCCTAAGCAGGAATTACTGCTAATGTTTTTAAGTTTGCCTGTATTGATAGAGGGCTTATCTGTAATATGGAGCTGGAAGGCTCCAATTGTTTCAGTGATGTGTGTAGTTGGACTTTGGAGATAAAGAGTGAAGGAACATCGAGAAGGTGAAAGTTTACCCAGGGGAATTCCAGTGGGTCTTTGCCGAGAGATACATAAAGAAGCGGCCACAGGAATAGTAGTTTGTGTTGTGAGGGATCCAAATATGGGGGAAGTAGAGTTGATAGAAGGAGAAAGGTTTTTTAAGTAAGTGTGGAGGATGGCGGCAGCTTGCTGATGTGAAATGTCTGCGGAGGTCTTGCTGGACCTGTCTAGAAAGTAAAGAAATTCTTCAGGAGGGAAAAGGTGAGGGCTGTTAAAGGAAGTTCGGAGGTGTACGGAGACAGGAGATGTTGACGAGTCTGTATGTAAGGTGGGGACAACTGTGTAGGCGCAGGAAGAAAGGGAAATGCAAAGCCAGCAATTGTTCGCTAAGGGGGGATTAGAAACGGCTAGGAGAGAATGGGTAAGGTTGATAGTGTGGTGGAGATAGCTGGGGAGAGGTAAAGGGTGGCATAAGCATGGGAATGAGAATGAGAATGAATGTAAAAGTAAAGAATAGAACTTCATTAGGGTGGAAGTATTGGAGGATGCCCTGCCAGCAAAGATCATCTATCCACTCTAAGAGGGAGTTAAGAGTGGCGGTTTGGGGATAGCACCAGGAGATATCAGCTGTGATGGCTTAGAGAAACTGTAAACGGGCAGTGTAAACAAAAGCAGGGCATTTATGAGTAATTGAGAACGGTGAATAGGAGTATGACTAGACAGAAGATAGTAGGGATGACTAGTTTTTGGGGCACAGCCCAAGTAGTAGGGGTGACTGCATAAAGCCCTGTTGCAAAGAGTAGGGTAAGGATGAACAGACCTAATAGAATGAAGAGACGTATTAGGCTCATGAGGGTTATTACTGTTCTTCAGAAATGCAAGTGAGTTTAAGGGAAGTAGGGGAGAGTACTTGCGACTTCCAGGAGGAGGAGGAGGGATTAGGCTGGCTGTCCGATGGACATAGCTTTATTCTGGAATGGTGAACCCAGTGGGGAGGATCCTGCAGGCAGATGGCAGTCGGGGTACTATAGATGACTAAGTAGGGTCTGGTCCATAGAGGTTGTAGAGTTTGAGTGGTCAGGTTTTTAACAAGAACTGATTGTACGGTTGGGTGTCTTCATATGGCTGGGGATCTGGAGTAGGCAAGAGAAGATTAGCAGCCTGGCAAATTTCCTGTCTAGCCTGCTGAAGGACTGGAAGATAGTCACCTAGAGGACTGGTGTCTGGGACGACGTTGGGGCCAAGCAAGAAACTGCATCCATATAAAAGTTCAAATTGACTGTACCTTGTAGCATCTCAAGGAAAGGCTCTAATTCTGAGAAGGACAAGAGGTAAAAGTACTGTCCAGTCCTTTTTAAGTTGGAGGCTGAACTTGGTGAGGTGTGTTTTTAAAAGACCATTAGTCTGTTCTACCTTTCCTGAAGATTGAAGATGGTAAGGGATATGAAGGTTGCACTGAATACCAAGAGCCTGAAAAACTGCTTGGGTGATTTGACTAGTAAAGGCTGGTCCATTATCGTACTGTATAGAGGTGGGAAGGCCAAACCGAGGAATTATGTCTGACAGAAGGAAAGAAATTACCACGGTGGCCTTCTCAGACCCTGTGGGAAAGGCCTCTACCCATCCAGTGAAAGTGTCTACCCAGACCAAGAGGTATTTTAGTTTCCTGACCTGGGGCATGTGAGTAAAGTCAATTTGCCAGTCATGGGCAGGGAGAAATCTCCGAGCTTGATGTGTAGGGAAGAGAGGGGGCCTGAACAATCCTTGAGGGTAGTAGAATAGCAGATGGAAGACTGAGAAGTGATTTCCTTCAGTATAGATTTCCATGATGGAAAGGGAATGAGATGTTCTAAGAGACAGGCTAGCGGCTTGTAACCTACATGGAAGAGGTTATGAAATGGTGACTGAATAGAATGGGCCAGTGAGGCTGGAAGGAGATGTTTTCCTTGGTCTAAGAACAATTTGCCTTCTGTGGGAAGAGATTTATAGGTGGAAGTTTCAGTGGGAGAGTAGGTGGGAGTGACTGACGAGAAGGAGAAAAACTGCTGTGAGGGATAGAAGTTGGAACGCTAGCTGCTTTTTTAGCTACCTTATCAGCATAAGTGTTGTCCAGAGCAGTGGGATCTGATGCCTTTTGATGGCCCCTGTTGTGAACGACTCCAGCTTCCTTTGGAAGTAAAGCAGCCTTGAGAAGAGTTTTTATTAAAGAGTCATTAATGATGGAGGACCCTTGCGTAGTGAGGAAACCTCTTTCTGCCCATATAACAGCATTGTGGTGCAGGATATGGAAGGCATATTTAGAGTTAGTATAAATATTGATGCATAGTCCCTTTGCAAGAGTGAGGACCTGAGTTAAGGCAATGAGTTCAGCTTGCTGAGTGGTAGTTCAGGGGGGCAGAGTGGTAGCCTCAGTGACAGATGTGAAAGATACTATAGCATAGCCTGTCTTTGCTGGTGAGTGGTGATTAGGCCTGGTGGAACTGCCATCAATAAACCAAGTGTGATCAGGGTGAGGAACAGGAAAGAAGGAAATATGAGGAAATGGAGTGAATGTCAGGTGGATCAGAGAGATAGTCATGGTTCTCAGGTGTGGTATCTGGAATAATGTGGGAGGCCAGATTGAAGTCCAGGCCAGGAACAATGGTAATTGTGGGAGACTCAACAAAGAGTGAGTATAGCTGAAGGAGCTGGGGAGCAGAAAGTATATGCATCAGGTGTGAGGAATAAAATAGATTTTGGAAGTTATGAGAACTGTAGAGAGTGAGTTGAGCATAGTTTGTGATTTTGAGGGCCTCTAAAAGTATTAGGGCAGCAGCCGCCTCTGCATGGACACATGAAGGCCAGCCTAAAACAATAAGGTCAAGTTGTTTGGACAAAAAGGCTACAGGGTGTGGTCCCAGTCCTTGTGTAAGAATTCCAACTGCACAGCCCTGCACTTCAGCTGTGTGTAATGAAAGGGCTGGGATGAGTCAGGGAGAGCTAGTGTGAGAGCAGTCTCTAAAGCTGTCTTCAAGGAACGGGAAGAAGAGTGGGGAAAGGATTTAGGATCTGTGGGGTCAGCTAGATTTCCTTTTGTGAGTTTATATAATGGTTTTGTTAGGATGCAAAACCAGGTATCCAAAAGTGAAAGTGTCCAACCATACCTAGGAAGGAAAGGAGTTGTTTTGTAGAAGGTGTTGGGGTTTGAGAGATCAGTCAGACATGATCGGCAGGGAGAGCACGTGTGTTTTTATGAAGAATTATGCTGAGGTAGGTAATGGATGGAGAAGAAATTTGAGCTTTGGAGGGGGATACCCGATATCCTTTGGAGAATAAATGTTGAAGGAGCAGGAGGACAGGGGGTTGATCTCCTAAGGGAGGTCCCTTGATCTGAGTCATGGCACCAAATTTCATCTGTGTCTGTGTGAAGAGACCACCAAACAGGCTTTGTGTGAGCAATAAAGCTTTTTAATCACCATGATGCAGGCGGGCTGAGTCTGAAAAGAGAGTCAGCAAAGGGAGATAGGGGTGGGGCCCTTTTATAAGATTTGGGTAGGTAGTGGAAAATTATAGTCAAAGGGGGTTGTTCTCTGGCTGGCAGGGGTGGGAGTCACAAGGTGCTTAGTGGGGGAGCTTTTGAGCCAGGATGAGCCAGGAGAAGGAATTTCATAAAGTAATGTCATCAGTTAAGGCAGGAACTGGCCATTTTCACTTCTTTTGTTATTCTTCAGTTACTTCAGGCCATCTGGATGTATACATGCAGGTCACAGCGGATACAATGGCTTAGTTTAGGCTCAGAGGCCTGACAGAAATGCGCTCCCCCAAATTATAAGAGGCGCACCTACTGGTCCAAACCCAAAGAAAGGACTAAGAGACCAGAAGTACAGCAAAAGTGAGACTTGACTGTCGGTCTTGCAAGATCGGGTGTCTGTTGAGCAGGCACATCTGGTACAGTTACAGCAAGCAATTTATCCCCTCGTGCGCAAGTCCTTCCCCTGGTTCCTCTAGGCTGAGCACTGTGGGGTTACAATCTTCCTGGACGTGGTCACCTAAGTTTCTTTTCTTGGTTTTTATTGGTTGTTGGGTTGGGGCTTTAGGTATTTTTTTTAGGGTCTTCTCACTGTATTTTGTTGCAGCCCTTAATGCATTGTAATCGTAGTCAGCTCTGAGACTCTTCAAGTATTTGACCTATGACCTAGGGGGTTAAGCAAGCTGTTAGGAATAGATAAGGTGAGCTATTTTTGCAAGCTAGTAAACTTCCATTCTAAGCTAAATCCTCTGGTTTGGGTGAGGATAACTTAGGTTCAAACAAGCAGGCAGTGCCTATTAATGCAGGGTCCTAGGGTATCCTGTTCTTCCATAGCTTACAGGTCCAAGTGTACTCAAGGTATTTTGTCTTGAAAATGGACCACCAAATACATTGTTTTCTACAGCTAGGTTATATCCACAAGGACTCAAATATAGAAGTATGGAGTTCTTCTCAGGCTGTATTTAGTTTGCTTTAACAGCACGCAGAGTCAGTAGCTTCACACTGAAACAGACAGATGACAGGCAAGTCCACAGGCTTCCCTTCCTCATAAGGTGTGGCAAAGGGAGGGAAAATACTTAGAAGACTTAAAGAAGATTACAGAGTTCAAAGTCAGGGCACTAAACAGAGTTTTCTAAACTGATCAGCCATTTCAATCCATCCTGCATGGGTGACTATTCAGGCTGAGCCAATCCACCATTTCAACATGCCATGTGTGGGTATCTATTCAGTTGGAGTTGATGAACTTAGTGAAAACCAAAAGAAGGGAAGGAGGAAGGAAGAAGAAGGAAAAATAAAAACACAACAAGTAGGGGACAGGAGAAGAGGGAAAGCATAGCTTAGAGGGGTGGCAAGGAGTCTTGGGGAAGCTGGAGGAAAACTCTCAGTTGCAGCAATACTGAACCAAAGATTCAGACAGCTGCCCATCAGCTGCAGAGGTGTCTGGCCATCATGCTGGCTCACAAGCCTCCTGCTTGGGAGGGAAAAATGTTCCCCATGTCCTGTGGACGTGCAGCAGTTGCCAGAGAATCTCTTATAAACCAGACTCTTTGGCTTCCCATGTAATGGAAATTAACATGGGGCCAAGCGGATTTCCTAGACAAGGATTTTATTTCAGGGCTTGTGCTCAAGAGCAAGGGAGACAGTGGAAGTGCAAGAATCCTCCCACTGGTTTTCCAAAAAGCGTTGGTAGGGATCGTTTTATTAGGCAAAGAGCGGGAATTGACATCACGGGTAAGGTTTGCAGGCTGGGCTGGGCAGAGCTTGTTAAGGGGTAAGGTATGCAGGTCAGCATAGCTGGTCATGATGGTTACGTTGAGTAACAGGCCACCTGGTGGTCTGGCCAGCGGCAGCAATGCTGTAAATCAATTGTTCAGCATTCCTTCCTGAGTAGGGACACTCCACAGCCTTGGTTCGATTTCGGATCTCCTTAGGCCAGTTTCTGGAAATTTTTTTTTTTTTTTTTTGAAACGGAATCTTGCTCTGTCGCCAGGCTGGAGTGCAGTGGCATGATCTCAGCTCACTGCAACCTCTGCCTCCCGGGTTCAAGCGATTCTCCTGCCTCAGCCTCGTGAGTAGCTGCGACTACAGGCACGTGCCACCACACCCAGTAGAGGTGGGGTTTCACCATGTTGGCAAGGATGGTCTTGATCTCCTGACCTCGTGATCCACCCACCTTGGCCTCCCAAAGTGCTGAGATTACAGGCTTGAGCCACTGCCACCGGCCTGGAATTCTTTAAGTAAAAGGCATGATTAAACATGAAAGCCCCGAAAAATAATATAGTGTTAAATCAAGTTTAGCCTAAAACTGCCTCCTTACATCCTTTAAGTTTGGCCTGAAAGTTTCTCTGTACATCGTGATCTATAACAAGTGGAGGTATGAATGGACCATAGCCTACACCGTGCCAATCACCGAGTTTTGGCCAATCAAATGTAGCCAACTATTCGAACCATGTTCACAAAATGCAAATGCCAACCTATACCCAATCCAGCTGTTTCTGTACCCTTCCTTCCTTCCTTCCTTTTTTTTTTTTTTTTTTTGAGACGGAGTTTCACTCTTGTTGCCCAGGCTGGAGTGGAGTGGTGCAATCTTGGCTCACTGCAACCTTCACCTCCCAGGTTCAAGTGATTCTCCTGCCTCAGCCTCCCGAGTAGCTGGGATTCAGGTGCGCACCACCACACCTGGTCAATTTTTTTGTATTTTTAGTAGAGATGAGGTTTTCTCATGTTGGTCTCAAACACCTGACCTCAGGTGATCCACCCACCTCGGCCTTACAGAGTGCTGGGATTACAGGCATGAGCCACCGTGCCCAGCCTCACTTCTCTTTTCTGTCCATCCCTTTCCTTTTTCTGTCCATAAATCTTCTACCACGTGGCTGTGCTGGAGTCTCTGAGCCTACTCTGACTCAGAAGGCTGCCCAAATTGTGAATCATTTATTGTTTGATTAAACTCCTTTACATTTAATTCAGCTGAAGTTTTCTTTTATCAATATAATGGCTACTTTCTTTTGTGAACCCTGAATATCTGAGACGGTTTCAGTTAGTTTAGAAAGTTTATTTTGCCAAGGTTGAGGATGCTCTCCTGTGACACAGCCTCAGGAAAGACATGTGCCCAAGGTGCTCGGGGCACAGCTTGGTTTTATACATTTTAGGGAGACATGAGACATCAATCAATATATGTAAGAAGTACATTGGTTCTGTCCAGAAAGGCGGGGACAACTCGAAGCAGGGAGGGAGCTTCCAGGTCACAGGTAGGTGAGAGACAAATGGTTGCATTCTTTTGAGTTTCTGATAAGCCTTTCCAAAGGAGGCAATCAGATATGCATCTGTCTCAGTGTGTGGCAGAGAGGTGACTTTGAATAGAGTGGGAGGCAGGTTTGCCCTGAGCAGTTCCCAGCTTGACATTTCCCTTTAGCTTAGTAATTTTGGGGCCCAAGGTTTTCCTTTCACACTTTGTATGACTATTAATTGGTCTTAATATGACTATGAATTGCGCCCCCCCCTCCCCGCCCCCCCCCCCCCGCAAAGTGCTGGGATTATAGGCGTGAGCCACTGCGCCCCGCGATGCAGACTTTTAAAGTAACTGCTCCAAGAGGATTTCCAGGGACATATTTGCCTATTGCCAGATTTTGGTCTAGGACAAACAGGAAATTCTCCTGGCAGTGTTGAGCTTTAACATGTAGGTGCTTAAGGGAGGATGGGGGAATGGATGATTATTTGTCTAGAGAGTCTGCAGTGTTTACATGTCCAGGCTGAGGCCCGGGACAATTACAATTTAAGTTTTGCTTCTTAAGTGCAGGACAGTCCCTTTTCCAGTGTCCTGGCATTTTATAGTATCTGCAAGCGTCTTTTGGAGGGGAGGTTTTGGGATTGGTAAGAAGGAATGGCGGGGGGGTGGTGCTTTAGGTTTTTCCTAAGGCCACATTTGTGTTTTTGTAAAGACTCAGTAAAGCCAGGACATTTATTTATTTTTAAAAAATATTTATTTATTTATTTAATATGGGGTCTTGCTCTGTGGCCCAGGCTGGAGTACAGTAGCACAACCATAGCTCACTTCAGCCTCAAACTTCTGGCTCAGTCGATCCTCCCACCTCAGCCTCCCGAGTAGATGGAACTACAGGTGCATACCACCATGCCTGGCTAATTAAAAAAAAAATTTGTTTAGAGACAGGGTCTCACTATGCTGCTCAGGCTGGTCTTGAACTCCTGGCCTCAGGAGATCCTTTCGCCTCAGCCTAGAACAGTTATTTTTAATTCTTCAAAGAACTGGGTGGTGGACTCAGCTAGTTAAGGGATTGGCCTGCCCATCCAACTGCACTATTTTGAAATTGTCCCTTTATGTCAGAGAGAAGATTTCCAACTGATGTGGAAACCAAAAGATTCCTGCGTTCCAGGGCTTCTGAATTTAGAGTTGTGTGCCTTTGGAATGTTTTTATAAATCTTTTAACAGAGCCTTTAGGATAAATTCCTGCCCTCTGAGCATATCATTCCACTTCAGCCCATTGACCTGTAGAGGAAAGTCTTCCATGATATCTCCTATCAGACTGAACTATCAGCCTCCCACTGGGCCATGTGCAGGAGGAAGGTAGTGAAGGGGAGTTTATAGTGGGTGTAGATTTAAATTGTTGTTCTAAATCTGATTTCTGTTGTTTAATTTCATTAAGGAAGCTTTTAGGCTAGCTGTGATACTTTTTGTGTCCTTCTTTCCATTTCATCCTCCCCTGTAGGTAATTAGGACATTTGTTTAGGGTAAGTGTGCTCTAAAAATCCTTTTAAATATGAAAGCTTTTCTAACCCAAAAGATTTGTCATCTGGCCATTGACAATTTAGGGTTTCCAAAAGCATTCTTGTTCCAAAATACGATTCAAAACCAATAAGCCTTTATATGGCTTGACCATAAACTACGTAGCCAAAAAAACTTCAGTAATGATATATTTCAGGATCTTAATGTAATTAGTGCTGATTCTTTTCTCTCTGTACCTGTAACTAACAACAACACAACAGAAATTCCAGAAATATAGTCACTTCCTAAAAATATTTAGTCAATTGTCTAGGATTTTGGTCAATATGGCACCAAATAGATATTGGAACTTTAAAATATAATTGATTGATTTTTCGGAATAATCTGGAATTCTAGATGTAATAAACATTTAAAATAGGATTCATTTAAATTAAGGTAATTTCTCACACATCTTGTGTTATTTGGTAAAGACTCAGGACCAGTTTAACCTTTGTTACATTGATACTTAGAATATACAATCTCTAACCTCAGGATTATGAACAACCTAAGTCTGTAAATTCATGATTTTAACCTTTTCCTGCTCTTAAAAATTAATATACTATCTTAATTAGTTTAAAAAGCCAGTCCTTTTTATTCACAGATTCAACTACCTTTAGAGTGTTCTTAGGAAAAAAATTGTGGCAGAGTATGCAGCATAGGGTAAAAAGAGCACTGTGTACTACCGTATTTCCTGTAATCAAAAATCTGCAGTACAAAGCACGCAATAGTAGAAAACTGTGTTCTTCTGAAGCACAGGTGTAACGTGCATGTTGTAATGGATTTATCAGACTTTAGGAATAAGAAAGCTCTAAGAGTATGCTCATCCTGTTGGGAATAAATCTTTGGAATTTTAATTCACATGTGATTTGGAAAATCTACAGTAGAATCATTAAAAATTCAATCCGTAATCAATATTTGAGCCTATTGGTAACTATGTTTTCCTTTCTGTAACTGATGGATCCTGGTGGTTTGCCGTCTTACGAATCAATCTCACACTGAAGATTCTTGGCCGAGGACTCAGACATGACGGATTGTGGCCTTTCTCTGTACCCATTGCCTTAGGAAGTCCTTGAGTATAATTGTAACCAGTGTGTTTCATTCTTTTCTCCTGTGGGTGTGGAAACCCCTTCAGGTTGGTGGCTACTGGGATAAGTCCTGTAGCACAGTGACTCAGCTGAAGGAAGGTCTCAATCGAATCCTCTGCCTGATCCCCTATAATGTGATCAGTCAATCTGTCTGGGAGTGTATTATGCCGGAATGGCTGGAAGCCATCAGAACAGAAGTCCCAGATAATCAGTTAAAAGAATTCAGGGAAGTATTAAGGTGGGTAAGTAGTTTAATGAAATCACTGCAATTATAATCATACCTAATGTTTGTTGAGCATGTACTGTATGCCTGTCACCCTACTAAGCATTTTATATAATCTCATTTACTTTTTAACAACCCTGTAGAGAAACTTGAAGCCCCAACGTGAAATAGCTGCAATACCTCCACCTAAGATGATTTGGCATTGTCCCGAAAAGATTTTTGTTCTTGTGGAATAGTAAATAGATAAAAACAGACGTTTGCTTATTTTGAAATTTTCAAATATAATTATAATCGGTAGGATGTGGTGGGAAAGTGCAAAGGGAAACTGTTTTAGATGCTAGGGAGCAACGCTAATGCCTTAGAAATGCAATTCCTTCTGTTAAACCTAATATGAGGAAGAACAGTAATGTTATTAACCACCATATGAATTATTTATAAGATCTCTATTTCAATGACATAAACTTCTCTTCTAGTAAAGTGAAACATGCTGCTAACAGTTCAGAACCCAAACTAATCTAAAAGACTTGGCTTTCCAAATAGGGAATAGTTAGAAAGACATTGGTGGCATTAGTAGAACCCGATCTATGCCCATTGGTCATTTACTTTTGTTGCTCTGCTTTCCAGCAAAATGTTTGACATTGAACTCTGTCCTCTGCCTTTCTCAATGGAGGAGATGTTTGGTTTTATTAGTTGTCGGTTTACAGGATACCCCTCATCTGTGCAGGAGCAAGCTTTACTATGGCTTCATGTAAGTGAATAATACTTCCGATCATTTTAGGAAATAATTCTTAGCTTACAAGCTTTAGATTCCTGGGTCGAGGGGGTGGGAGTTGTAGCAAAGAGTTCGTAAGTCCCTATGTTTGCCAAGAAAGAATATCTCCTATGCATAGATAAATGAGTAAATTTCAAATATATGTTGCTCTAGTTGTGGGTAATAACATATAAATATATAAATTGTGCAATAATATTACTGAATTCATAGTAGCTTGAGGTCCTTTTATATTTTTCCATCAATGGCTATTAAATGTATAATAGTTGTCTTGTGGGATTCTGCTAAATCTTTGATATTAAACAGGTCCTTTACTTGGAAGGATGGGGAAGGATTTAGTGACTAGTTCGTGCTGTTCTCTCAGCCTGGGATGACTTTCTCTTGTGTCTCTATTTGTGAACTCCAACCTACCTTTTAAAGTTCATCTCAAAAATTATCCCCTATGTGAAGTTTTCTGCTACTTCAAGCCCTCATCTTCCCAGGTTCTCTGTGTGAATTTGGTTCTATTTCTGTCTCACAGTTTTTGTCTCTCTCTCCACCTGATTACAACCTCCTGAGTACAAGGGCCAGGTCTTACTCATTTCTGTATTTATAACCCTCTTCATCCTCTCCTCCTAGAATATAGCACATGCTTTGTATTTAAAAGTGGATGTTCAGGGCCGGGTGAGGTGGCTCATGCCTGTAATCCCAGCATTTTGGGAGGCTGAGGTGGGTGGATCACAAGGTCGGGAATTCAAGACCAGCCTGGCCAAGATGGTGAAATCCTATCTCTATTAAAAATACAAAAAATTAGCCAGGCATGGTGGCGGGTGCCTGTAATCCCAGCTACTTGGGAGGCTGAGGCAGAGAATTACTTGAATCCAGGAGGCAGAGGTTTCAGTGAGCCGAGACCGCACCACTGCACTCCAGCCTGGGCAACAGAGTGAGACTCTGTCTCAAAAAAAAAAAGTGGATGTTCAATTAAAGTTTATTAAATTGACTTGAATACCTGATATGAAGTTTGGGCAGTTTTAGAAAATGAGGACAGAATCAATGTTTAGGTTAACTACAGGTATAGATACATTTCTGTGTCATGCAAGGATAGGATTGCATAAGCTCTTCAAGTTGTAAAGATGCCTTTCTGGGTTCGAAACTAAAGAGCAATATTCTTCACATTTGACAAAGAGCAAAGAGACCATTTTTTAAAAAGTCAAAATTTGGGCCAGCTCGGTAGCTCACACCTGTAATCCCAGCACTTTGGGAGGCGAAGGTGGGTGGATCACTTAAGCTCACGAGTTCAAGACCAGTCTGGCCAACATAGCCAAAGCCCATCTCTACAAAAAATACAAAAATTAGCTGGATGTGGTGACGCACATCTGTAGTCCCAGCTACTTGGGAGGCTGAGCCAGGAGAATCTCTTGAGCCCACGAGATCAAGGCTGCAATGAGCTATGATCAGGCCACTGCACTCCAGCCTGGGCAACAAAGTGAGACCCTGTCTCATAAAAAAAAAAAAATAGTCAACTTTGGGATTTAGAATTTTAACCATTTATTCCCAAATGGATTTCGGTGAGGTAATTCTCCTTTGAAGAAAGCCAGTCTTCCTACACATGGCTGGATGTTGCCTCAGTTACCCAGTTGCACAGTCCTTACACTGTTCTCCTTGGGGATGAGCCCATACAGCTTTGACCCGTATAGCTACAGCGGCAACATTTACACGTTTTACGGACTGGGCTTTCATCCAGCCTTGATTTATAAGACAGAGTGCTGCAGCTGAAGGAGGTTTTCCAGCCTTGGTCTATTTAGAGGATAGAGTGGACACTATAGTGGTTAGAGTTGACTCATTTATAATTAATTGTGGAAACACATGCAAGAGCTCCCATGGGCCAGGCACTGGAATAGGCACTGGAATAAAAGTGGGACCAGAAATAGTCCTTTCTGCATACTTGCTTTCTTTAAGCAGCTCTCAGTGGGAGGGATAGGATGAGGTAATTAAACAGAAGAAAAAGTAATAATTGCTCTAATAAAGGTATGTATAAAGGTTAAGAAAGCACAGAACAGGGATGGATTAATTCTGTCTGAAGGAAGAAGGCATTTTTTTCCAGAAAATTAATGACAGAGAAGGTGACTTGATTTGGGCCCAGATTGACACCAAGTTGTACCAGACAGCAAGATGGGATGGGTCATTGAGATCAGAGTGGGGATGGACTGGAGAAGCAGTGCTAGTCTAGGAGAAAGGTGGGGACCTGAGGCACTAGCGGTGGGTATGGAGAGTCGGGGACAGCGTCAAGAGAAACTGAGAAGTGTTAGTAGAAAGAACATGGTGACCTATTAGATGCTGGGGGTGAGGAAAGGAGAAAGTTCAATGATAACTTTGATTTTCTTAGTATGAAAATTGGAGGATGACTGTTGATAGAATACATGCAAGGCTAAATATCCTCATGTTCAACAATTTGCTTTGGAAAAAGAAGGCTAAATGTAGCTTTTTTGAGTTTTAAAATTTACATGTGTTTTTTGGGGGATATATGCCTTTTTTTCCCTAGGTATTATCGGAGTTAGATATCATGGTTCCACTTCAACTCCTAATAAGTATGTTTTCTGATGGAGTTAATTCGGTCAAAGAGCTGGCAAATCAAAGAAAATCAAGAGTCAGTGAACTGGCAGGGAACCTTGCATCTCGAAGGGTAATTATTGCCACATTTTTTCTTGTCTTACTTTTAAAAATTTTGAAAACCCTTGTCAGTTATCCTAAGCCTGAAAGTACTGTCATAAGAAACCAAAAATGTGTTTTCCTCCCATCTTGCTGTGTTCATCTTTTAAGTGCATTAAATAGTCACATTTGTTTGGTATAGTATATAATCAGTAAGTTATTGAGTTTTCATTTTCTTTTTAATTGCTTTGAATTTTAGCTCTCTCCCATGATGAAAAAGAGTAGCTTTTTGGTAACATTCTATTTTTATGAGTCTCCTGCTGAATAAGAATTTTTCACCAGCTCCTAGGCAGATCAGTGCTTCACTTTGGGGGTGAGGAGTTTGGCAGGAGTTTGGATGATTTTTTTTCCTTGTCTTTTGGGAAGATATGATCAACTAGTGGTGAATGTGAGGGATGCTGTCACTGTGAACCAACTGAGCCCACTTTCTTGACCCCTTTGCATCACTGTAGATGAGAAAAGTCAAGATAGTCTGGTCTAAAGTGTATACAAACTGCTGGACAGCTTTGATTATTTTTCTATGGAGGCCTCTGCTGATGTAGAGTCTCTGCTGATGTGCTGCTGTTCTCAGGCCATGAGCAGCTGTGGAAAGGTTGACTCTTATTGCATGGTTGGCAGAAAATGTTCACCACTCTTTCCTTGTCAAGCCTCTCTACAAAATTTCCCCCACTGTATGCCACAGGCCTCCTGCCATTCCTCCTGATATCTAGGGATTAAAAAATGGAACATGATTATGGGTTTGTATTCATTGTTTTTAAAGAATATCATTACTTATTTTGTCATCTGCCTGATAGGAGCCAGCTGCCAACCATCTATACTTTATTTCTTTCTTCCGTAACCTTTAAAATGACATTCCTTTGTGTGGCACTTTACTCTGTGCAATGTGTTCACAATAAACAATATCACAGGATTGTGTGAGGCAGCCAGGGAAGAACTCATTATCTTCATTTTACAACTGCCTAACCTGATGTTCAGTGAAGTGAAGTGATTTCCTACAGATAACACCGTGAATGCTTGGGTATTCTCATTCTTAATGGGGTCATCTTCCTCTTTACCTTGAAAATGGTGTTTGAAGAGCTTTGTTGTTACCACAAAGATTTTTAAGACAGAAAAATATCCTAGGTGATAGGTTCAATCACATCCCAAACCTCAGCATCACTCAATATAACTTTGTAACAAACCTGCACGTGTCCCCTGATTCTAAAATAAAAATTGAAAAAGAAAAAGAAAGAGAGAGAAATATGATTTGAGAGTGATGTACAGATGTGTTAGTCAGGATCCCGATTCAGAATTTATCCCAGATAGTTTAAATGACGACTTTAATGGAGATTCTGCCTATAGTGTTATGGGAAAGCTTAAGGGAGCTAAAGGAGCAGTACGGGTGCACAAGGCACTCAGAGTCCAGGAACAGTCCAGGAGAAAGTCCTTACATCCCCAGGGCTGAAGGAACAAGGGAAGGAGCTCCTGGGGTACCAAACAGGAGCTAAACTGTAAGAAAGGGCTGGTTGGAGAAGTTATGGAGTGCTAGAGATGCTCCCAGAGATGTAGCACCCAAGTAGGCAGGGAGAAGGGGAATACTTCTGCCTCTCTCTCCTCCAGCTTTCAGGACTTCTGCTGGTGCCTCCCATTCACTGAACCCAGCCAGGTTTGGTGACTCATGCCTCTAATCCCAGCACTTCGGGAGCTGAAGTGGGAGGATTGCTTGAGTCCAGGAGTTAGAGACCAGCCTGGGCCACATAATGAGACCTTGTCTCTACAAAAAATTTTTCAAAAAATTAGCTGGGCCTGGTGGTGCAAGCCTGTAGTCCCAGCTACTTGGGAGGCTGAGGTGGGAGGATTTCTTGAGCCTAGGAGGTCAAGCCTGCAGTGAGCCATGATCATGCCGCTGCACTCCAGCCTGGGCAAGAGAGCAAGACTCTGTCCCAAAGCAAAACAGTGACAAAAAAATCCAAAGAATAAAAACCATTGACTTAACCCAGCTGGAAGCTACGCGGCAAAGGAGCCAGAGGAGACTCAGTCCATGACTTCTTGGGCATAGAGTAGGGCCAAGGAGGTAGTAAAGGTCTGAATGGGGGTTGGGTGGACAAATGGAGAATAATCAGTATAAAAGGTTTATCATATATTGTCGACCCATAATAGTTTACTACTTGTAATCCCCAGAGACCATCTTTTAACCAATCGTGTCAATCTGAGATTCTGTGCTTCTGATTCTAAACATTATCTTGCAATATTTTACTTTTGTAAATTCTCATTTTTCAGGGTACGGTTTTCAGTATATTCAAACAATCTGGTCTAATTGGACATGTTTGATGGGTTGAAAAATGTAATGGCAGATGCCTTCATTCTTTGGCGTGTTGATGTCACTTCCTGACAACTAGGAAGTTTGAGTGGTTTTATTTTTTGTTTTTATATATTGAGAGAATCCTTAGTATTTGGAGATACTAATGCCAATGGTTAAGGAAGGAAATAAGTGTGACAGCTGGAAATACCTTCCATAGAGTCCCCAGATATTTTACACAGCCATTTGAGCTTCTGTGAGTTCATTTCTGTGTTGCCATTCTTTCTTGTAGGTGAGTGTTGCCTCTGATCCTGGTCGACGAGTTCAGCACAATATGCTCAGTCCATTTCATAGTCCTTTCCAGAGTCCGTTTCGGAGTCCTATGCGTAGTCCATTTCGTAGCCCTTTCAAGAATTTTGGACACCCAGGAGGAAGGACTATTGACTTTGATTGTGAAGATGATGAAATGAATCTAAATTGTTTCATCCTCATGTTTGATCTTCTCCTGAAGCAGGTAGCTGAAGCATGAGCTTCCTTTAGTTCAGAGGTGAAGAATGAGAGAAAGCATTGTACAGCAATTCTTTCCATGTGTCGGGCATCTCCACACTTACCGAAATGATGCAGCATCACCCAAGACCTTTTGCAGACTCCTTTGGGGATTTCCCAGAGAGTCTGAAAACTACTTATGTGAATATCTGCAGTGATGTTGACATATGAGAATGGATTGAATTTTAGAAACACCTTAGCGTCATTAGAATTGATTCTGTTAAGTAAATTGCATGAACAAAAAGTATGATACTATTGTTGGGAGGGGCAACAACTCTATAGTGATGAAGCTAATTTTAATATATTTCATACATTCATTTTTAAAGTTAATTTTAAAAGAGAAGTTAAAAAGGTTTTGATGAGAACATTTCTTTTTAACCTTTTATTTTGAAACAATTTCAGATTTGCAGAAAAGTTACAAGAATACTATAAAGAATTTCCAAATACTCCTCCCTGCAATTCTCCCGATGTTAACATTTACCACATCTGCTTCTCTCTCTCTTTCTCTGCATGTGTATGCATTAATTTTTTAATAGATTGTTTGAGACTAAATTGCAGACATGATGTCCTTTTATCCCTAAACACTTCAGAGTGTATTTTCTAAAAAATAAGGACATTCTCTTACATAAACATAGTACAGTTATCAAAATCAGGAAATTAATAGTGTTATAGTACTACTATATAACTTACAGAAATTATTAATTTTAAAAATTGATATAATAGTATTATCTTTATAGCAAGAGAAGAAAGCCTGGCTTTGATTAAGGAACAATTTAGAAGCACTCATTGCAATTATATGTACTGTTTCCTTTGTCTTCTTTAATCTAGGACAGTTCCTTCGTCTTTATCTTTCACATCCTTGACTTTTTAAAAAAAATTTTTTTAAATTTTTGTGGGTACCTCGTGGGTGTCTATACTTATGGGGCCTTGACATTTTTGAAGAGTATAGTCTAGTTATTTTGTGGACTCTCCCTCGATTTGAGTTTGCCTGATGCTTCCTTATGAATTAATTTGGGTCATGCATTTTTTGGTAGGAAGACCACAGATGTGATGTTACGTCCTTTGTAATGCATCATGTCAGCAGGCGTAAGATAATAATGTCCCATTACTGCGATGATAACTTCGGTCACCTTAACGAAGTGACCAAAATCTGCCAGATTTTTCTGTGATAAAGTCACTATTTTCCCTTTTGTAACTAATAAGTAATTTGTAAATACCTTATGGATTTCCTATTTATTTATCAGACTTTCATCCACTAGTTTTACCATCAATGGATGATTCATCAATTATTACTATCATGACAGTCAAGTGATAATTTTCCAATTCCATCATTTCTTCTAAATGTATTCGCTGGTACTCTACTGATGGAATAGTTTCTCCTTCTTTCCCATTTATGTGTTTATTTATTTATCTACTTATTCCCGCAGTGCCCAGGGATTTTTATGTTATTTGGTGGGTTATAATCTCTTACTGTGATTCTGTATCTTGATGCTCGTGTTCCACAAATTGGCCAGTGGGAATCTTTTCAAGCTGGCTCCTGTGTTCTTTTGGCACGTCCACATCATTCCGTGAACTCTTCCTTAATTTCTGGTGCAACAAGATGTTCCGGGCTCATCTTATATTTTCCTAGCCCCAGCCCTGGAATTCAGCCATTTCTCCAAGGAGCCCTGGTTCCTTTTAGCAGCTCATGGTATTTAGAAACCAAGATCTGGACTCTAGGTGAGGAGGAGCATTTTTAAAATGTGTAAAATCTCACAAACTGATGAGCCAAAAACAACAACAGCTCTCTCATGATTTTTAAAATAATTCCGATTGCTTCGTCTTGTGTTTATATTCCTTCTAGAAACAACCCATGGACAGCAATGTATATTCATGGTCTTGAAGCCTATATTGTCTTTAAACAATTCAATATTGCTGCCAGTTAGTGAAAATTATCCCCAAGTAGTGTGCCAATGGAATATTGGACAAATGGACCAAACTCCTTCTTCTTCTTCTTTTTTTTTTTTCCTGTGTGTATGTGTGTGTGTGTGTCCTTTTTCCGATGTCTTTCAGATGGAGTTACAAGATGATGGAATCACGATGGGTTTAGAGCACAGCTTATCAAAGGACATTATTTCTATTATAAACAATGTCTTCCAAGCCCCCTGGGGGGGATCCCACACCTGCCAGAAGGACGAAAAAGCAATCGAGTGCAACTTATGTCAGTCTAGTATCCTCTGCTATCAGCTTGCTTGTGAACTCCTGGAGAGACTAGCTCCCAAAGAAGAAAGCCGGCTGGTGGTAAGCAGTTGAAGAAACAAGATGACCCATGTATAATAGCATTAAAGACTGCAGTAGCTGATGTAATGGAGTCTTCCTCCAGCATCATCTTAGACTCCGTGCTGGGTTATACGTGAGACTGTTAAAAGAAACTTTTCCCATTGCTTCCGCCAACTCAGGCTCTTGGAAAGGGATACAAACTGGAGCCACACTATACAGAATTCTATTAAGTGGCTTGAGTGAGGGTTGTAGCGCCTCCATTCATATGGTTTCATGCATTACTAGTATTCTTGAAATAACTTTTATCACAAAGTTATATTACAAAGTTTAAGTGATAATGAATACTGTAAATTTTTTTTTTTTTTTTTTTTTTTTTGAGACAGTGGCTCACTCTGTCTCCTAGGCTGGAGTGCAGTGGCTCAATCATGCTCACTACAACCTTTGCCTCCCAGGCTCAGGTGATTCTCCCACCTCAGCCCCTCAAGCAGCTGGGACTACAGGCACCCACTACCATGCCTGGCTAATTTTTAAATTATTTTTTGTGGAGACGGGGTTTTGCCATGTTACCCAGTTGGTCTTAAACTCCTGAGCTCAAGTGATTCACCCTCCTCGGCCTCCCAAAGTGCTGGGATTACAGGCGTGAGCCACCATACCTGGCCAAATGTATGCATTTTTAAATTGTTTCTCCAGCTAGCTGTTGACAGACACTTGGGTTGCCATACCTTGCTGTCTGTAACTCACATGTTATAGCAGTTTCTTGCTCCTAAAAATTTGACTACCCTGGACAACCAGTATTTGTGTCTTTAAATTTTTTTAAAAATTTATTTATTATTATTATTATTATCAGAGATAGGGTCTTGCTCTGTCACCTAGGATTGCAGTGGTGGGATCATGAATAGCTGCAGCCTTGAACTCCTGGGTTTAAGGGATCCTCCCACCTCAGCCTCCTGGGTAACTGGGCACAGGCATGCCACCATGCCTGGAGAATTTAAAACATTCTTTTAGAGATGAGGTCTCACTGTGTTGCCCAGGCTGGTCTCAGATCCTGCCCTCAAGCAATCCTCCTGCCTCAGCCTCCCAAAGCACTGGGATTCCAGGCATGAACCAGCGCACCTGGCCAGTATTTGCATCTTGTTTTTTGAGATGGAGTCTTGCTCTGTCGCCCAGGCTGATGTGCAGTGGTGCAATCTCAGCTCACTGCAACCTCCGCCTCCCAGGTTCAAGCAATTCTCCTGCCTCAGCCTCCCTAGTAGCTGGGATTACAGGTGTGTGCCACCATGCCCAGCTAATTTCTGTATTTTTAGTAGAGACAGGGTTTCACCATGTTGGTCAGGCTGGACTCGAACTCCTGACCTCGTGATCCGCCCACCTCGGCCTCCCAAAGTGCTGGGATTATAGGCGTGAGCCACAGTGCCCAGACATTTGCATCTTAATATAGCTCTGTGAACCCCTTATTATTCCTTCCTAATTAAGTCCTGTTATTGAATAACATGCACTTGGGTGGGAGTGACTTGAGGTGAGAAAGCAGACCTAGGAAGATTTAATGATGTTTTTGATCTTCTATATATATTTGAAGTGAAAGAAAATGTTTCAGCAATAGCGGATAGAGCTTTCTTTTCACTGTTCTGGCAATAAGCTCGAGGTCTTTTGGGGTGTGGTGCCTTGGCCTCTGGCGGCAGCAGCATGGGGCCCAGGACACAGCAGGTGTGCAGTCCAGCTTTGCTGAGCTGAGTGAACTGTTCCTGACACCCCTCCAGGGCCGCTTACCTGGCTGCGTGTCCTGTTTATTTCAGGAGCCCACAGACAGCCTTGAGGATAGCCTCCTTTCTTCCAGACCAGAGTTTATCATAGGCCCTGAAGGGGAGGAGGAGGAGAATCCTTCAAGCAAGCATGGGGAGAACCCAGGCAATCGCACCGAGCCTGTGGAACGTGCTGGTAGGTGTGCTCTGACTGCTGGGGAGTGTACTGTGTGCACAGGGCCTGATGTTCAAATCACTGGGTTCTTGGTTTAACATCGACTTGGGCAAATTCAGACGTGGTTTCCTTAGTACAGACTCATGCAGAGGAACATTTCCCAGCAGATTATAAAGTGAACAGATCCATTGCAGTTCCCATAGAACCCAGTTCCCTGAGCATCTTTCTGGCAGTAGGTGCTGGTTTTCAATAAAAACTCATCGCCTCGCTACTTACAATGCCTAGTGTTCTCTGTGGACCAAGGCTGGGTGCTGACAATCTTGACAGCCACTTAGGGCATCTGGCCAAAGCAGAGTGTGTTTGGATAGAAGAATGGGGCTCTGGCGGTTGGGCTGTGCAGGTTGAGCTTGGAGGCTACTTTGTTGGCTCTTAGCTGGGGCTGGGGAGTGGCCTCTTTCTCATTTGTCTCAAGGTTCTTGGGTGGACGCAATGGGGGCAAGCGAGATGGCAGACATGCTCAGGAATCGTACTCTAGCTCCTTTCACATGACGGCATTTAGGGATTTCAGGATGTGGCCCCACATGCCTCTGGGAAAGCCTGATTTCTAGCTCTGGATGGTGGCACTCTGGGGATCTATATGAGACCTGGGGCAGATTTGGGCAGCTTTTCAATCTTCCTGCATCCATGATCTGAAAGAGTTGGAATAGCTTGCTCCTGATTGGGTACAGTGGCTCACGCCTGTAATCCCAGCACTTTGGGAGGCTGAGGTGGGCGGATCACTTGAGGTCGGGAGTTCAAGACCAACTTGACCAACGTGGAGAAACCCCGTCTCTACTAAAAATACAAAATTAGCCAAGCGTGGTGGCTCATGCCTGCAATCCCAGCTTGCATGGGATTGAGGTGCAAGTGAGGCAGGAGAATCACTTGAACTGGGGAGGCGGAGGTTGCAGTGAGACGAGATTGCGCCATTGTGCTCTAACCTGGGCGATGAGAGTGAAACTCTGCTCAAAAAAAAAAAAAAAAAAAGCTTGCTCCTGGAAGCCCACTCCAGTATTAGGAGGCATGGGCTTGGCATCATTCCTTCAATGAGCAGCGGATATTATTAGGGGACTGTTTTCTGGGGTTCATTGCAACTGTGGAGGTGTCTTATTCAGATGAAAGTAACCCTACAAAATCTTTGGTCGGAACTAACTGCTTCTCCATGGATCATATGAACAGTGAATTGTGTATGAATATCTCACCTCACACTATTTCATGTCATAAACCTTAGAATTTGAAGGAATACCTGAGATTATCTGGTTCACTGGTTTTCAGTGTGCATTTCTTGGAGTTGTAAAGGCTCGGTGTGATGTCTTTTGGAACATCCTCAATTGGGGCAACCCCTGGGGGAAAGAGGAGGGCAAAATATAAAGACCCAGCAGGCTCCCCACCTTGCTTCTGCCAGATTACTCTGACGACTTGTTCTCTTTCGTATGTTGGAGTTCTTTTTTTTTGAGACAGGGTCTTGCTCTGTCATTCAGGCTGGAGTGCAGGAGAGCGTGATCACGGCTCACTCCAACCTTGGCCTCCCGGGCTCAAGCAGTCCTCCCACCTCAGCCTCCCGAGTAGTTGGGACCACAGACATGCTCCACCATGCCCAGCTAATATTTTAAAACTTTTTGTAGAGATGGGGTTTCACCATGTTGCTCAGGCTATTCTCAAACTCCTAGGCTCAAGCGATCCACCCGTCTCAGCCTCCCAAAGTGCTGGGATTACAGAGTGAGCCACAGCACCCGGCCATGTGTTGGAATTCTAAGATTTTCTGTAAACAAAATATTCTGCAGAAAAGAAGTTTACAATCTGCTGATCCAGTTTATTTAGGCTTTGCACTTGGCAGATGAGGAAAATAAATCCCAGATGGGTTAAACGACTTGCCCCTGGTCATGTCACTCCTACTATTCATTCACAATTTGTACTTCATATTTCACATGATTCCAGAGCTGTAACGGAACATCGGAGTCACTGAGAAGCAGAAACACAAACAAAAGCTCCACTCCCCAGCTCCAAGTCTGGGTATCCCTGGGATGGGGACCTGGGAATTGGAAACAACTAATTAATGGCAGAGTTGGGACTAGAACCCAACTTCTAGTTTAGTTTAGGATTAATTAACTTGTTTTAGGTGCTGCAGCAGCCAGGGCCCAGGCCTACAGTTATGTTTCTCTTAAGCATTCATGCCTAAGGGAAGCTGGGACTTCACGCATGATCCAATAGACTCTCCTCTTTCTATGCAAATATATTTTTTAAATCTAAGCTTGCACACAGATCAATTAACTGCTACTACTTTTATTTCTATGTAATATTGTATTGGAACAATGGTTAAAACTAAGCAATTTTTTTTTCTTTTCTTTTTTTTTTGAGACAGGGTCTTACTCTGTTGCCCAGGCTGGAGTGCAGTGGTGTGATCTCGGCTCACTGCAACGTCCACCTCCCAGGTTCAAGCAATTCTCATGTCTCAGCTTCCTGAGTAGCTGGGACTACAGGCGCCCGCCACCATGCCCAACTAATTTTTTTTTTTTTTTTGAGATGGGTTTTGTCATGTTGTTCAGGCTGGTCTTGAACTCCTGACCTCAAGTGATCCACCCACCTCAGCCTCCCAAAGTGCTAGGATTATAGGTGTGAGCCACTGCACCTGGCCAGCAATTTATTTTTAAATGTTTTTCTTTTCCTTGCTGAATTGTTATACAGTCCACTTATTAAAACACATGCTTTGTTCTCCCCTGCATGCTCCTCCGGGCTCCTGTGGCAGCTTTAGCCTCTTTTCCTGGTCAGGCTCTCTGTTGTCTTGCAGGGTGCAGTTATAAATTGTCTCCTCAGGAGAGCCCCTCTTCTCTTTCTTCCAAGACCAGGGTTGCCTGCTGTTCAGAGCCTCCCTCCTGCTTCTGCTCTGTGGGCCTTCAGGTGGTGATCTGGAGCTCTACCGTCCTAGAATTCAGGGGTGCTCTGTCGACACGTGTTCAGAGGCTTCCCCTCCCTTCTAATGTGATTCCCTTTTTCCCATCTTGAGGCCTGGCCCCTATTTCCTGTAGCGGTCAGATATGTCCACCACCAAAAATGTATTGAAAACGTTCACATCAAACAAAACAGTCAAGTACTTATGACAAGCATTTAAAATACCTTCAGGCGGGAGATTCCCAATGGACTTTTCAGTATCTAGACCAAGAGAATTTGACTGCCATTGCCTCTGATCCTAGGGATTGCCAAAACGTGTAATGGTGATTTTAACACATTTTGCATTAGTTTCTGCATCTGATTAACTTGTGAATTCTTTTCTCTAGCATGTCTCACGTATAATATATTACTGCCCCTAGTATGGGGGCAAAAGTTTTAGAGATCCTCACGAGAGGGTGAAAATAATGAGTAGTTGTTCTCATCTAAATATGTTCAACTGTTTCAAAATGTGCCTCTTTTTGTGAGAATCCATGGGATAAACCCCTTTAATTGGTAGTACAACTTGAACAACTCTCTCTCTCTCTTTTTTATCTTTTTTTTCGAGACTGAGTCTTGCTCTGTCGCCCAGGCTGGAGTGCAGTGGCACGGTATCAGCTCACTGCAACCTCCACCCTCGCGGGTTCAAGCGATTCTCATGCCTCGGCCCTCAAGTAGCTGTGATTACAGGTGCCCACCACCACACCCAGCTAATTTTTGTATTTTTAGTAGAGACGGGTTTCACCATATTGGCCAGGCTGGTCTTGAACTCCTGACCTCAAGTGATCCACCTGCCTTGGCTTCCCAAAGTGCTGGGATTTTCAGGCATGAGCCACTGCGCCTGGCCGAACACCTCTCATACCTGCATATCTCCCTTCCAATTAGGAAGGCATAGCTAGCCAGGTTCCAAGTCCCTTCAGGGAGCAGCAGAACTAACAGAACTAGCAGCACTGTGCAGTCCATCATGTATGCAGATGTCTCTGGGTAGGGGTAGCTCTAGGGAGCCAAAGACATCTGAATTCATGAGGGACTGCACGGTGGGAAATGGAAACTGAGAATTCTCAATTCAGAAGATTTCCTGCACTAGTATCATAGCAGGGATATATGCTAATTTGGAGAGCAAATAAAAACATTGCTCAAACAATGTTGCATATATTCTATGTCAATTTGTTACTCCTGTTGGTTTTTATGATCTTGATAAATTGATGAATGATGGGGGAAATGAAGAGTTAGCCTAATTTTTGTGTAATTATTTCTTCACAGCAGTAAAGAATGATACTGAAAGAAAATTTTGCTACCAACAGCTTCCGGTAACATTGAGACTAATATATACCATTTTCCAGGTATATTTTCTGATATCTTTGAATACTTGGCTTGCTAGCATTACTGTTTTGGATAACTTAGTAACCATGTGGTTTTTTGTATAGGAAATGGCTAAGTTTGAAGAGCCAGACATTCTTTTTAATATGCTCAATTGCCTGAAGATTCTTTGTCTGCATGGAGAGTGTTTATACCTTGCCAGAAAAGATCACCCTCAATTTTTAGCCTACATTCAGGACCATATGTTGATTGCAAGGTATGTCTTCCTAACGGTTTATTTTGTTTGTTTATATATTAAGCTTTAGTTGTGAAAATTCAAGTTAGATTAAGATTTACTGGCTTGTTTGGGTTATTTTTCAAGCCAGGACAGCTCGATTGCCTATAACTGCTTTTATTTTCCTTTTTAGTCTAATTTAAAAGTACGTTAATACAAGGAATGGTAATTTCCATTTGCCAGATACTGAATAAATAGAAAAGTGAAAATAAAAATTATTTTATGCCTTTCACTTGTTAGATGGCTTAAGAATATAGAAAATATAGAAAAATGCCCCAAAAATGTTAATATTTACCTAGTATAATTAAGGACTTACCTACCTTCTTACTTAAAATAGAACTGCTAATAGAGATCTAAATCTCTCCATATGCTATCTGATAAGTTAGTTTTTAGAGACTGGTAAGACATTTGGAAAATTATAATAAAACGTTACCCTAGATTTACAGTGTTTTTCCTCCTGAAAACCTTAAAATAACTCTTGCAATCTTCCTGGAAATAAATCAGAAACATCCTTATTTTATATGTATGAGAATGAGTCAGTAAAAAAGGAAAAGATTGGTTCAGGTTAACCTGATGACAAATCACATTAAGGCTCTATCTTTCTTTACTCATTTTGTTTATTTATTTATTATTCATTCAACAAATATGAGGGCTTATTGTATACATTCTTGTTCTAGGTTCTTAGGGAATTTGCAATCTAGTTTGGAAGGGGTGAATCCAATATAGAGAAAAGGTGACCATCTAATTTAGTATTCAAATTTGTCTACATTTGAGAGTGAAGAGAGCTGGTCTTCATAATAACCCCGAGAGGATGAATATAAACTTGACAGTCTTGGTTAAACTAAGATTCATATTCATGTATGTGTACGTCACTGTCAATCCAAGGGAATGTGATAAATGACTGCTTGATACAGCTTAAAGGTGGGAGAGAGCATTTCTGGATGAATGATGAATGATGAAAGGCTCTGGAGACAATACTGCTTGAATGGGCATTGAGATAACGACAGAATTTTCATTGGTAGAGATTTGAGATGGGTGGGACATGTTGTAAAACCTGGGAATGTCAAGAGCAAACAGATGGGAGACTTGGAAAGAAGGGACCAGAAATGAGCAGGGCATACTTGGGGGATACCAAAGCTTTATTTTATTTTTATTTATTTATTTTTTTTTTGCTGGATGGTGTGGATGTAAGGGAGTAATGGAAAATGAGGCTGGAGAAGTAGGTTGGGACCCAAGTATGCAGGGCCTTGAAGATAGGGATTTTATTTAATGATGTTTGGAGATCCATGGAAGACCTTAAAATAGAGTCAGAGATGTGCTTTACTAGAATGAGTATGGAGAAAAGAGAGATTTTTGGAAACATCCAAATTTAAGAGAGTGCTAAGAGCACATTGCAAAGGCTTACTGAATATAAACACACAACGCAGAACTTTCTTCTGAAAGGTTTGTTAGAAGAGGAAAGGAAACATCAGATACTTAGAGAGAAAAGGGAGTAGACATTAAGGATTTTTAGGATAAAGAAAATCTGAACGGCCAGGCGCAATGGCTCACACCTGTAATCCCAGCAGTTTGGGAGGCCAAGGTAGGCGGATCATGAGGTCAGCAGATTGAGACCATCCTGGCTAACACAGTGAAATCCCATCTCTACTAAAATACAGAAAAATTAGCCGGGCGTGGTGGCGGGCATCTGTAGTCCCAGCTACTCCGGAGGCTGAGGCAGGAGAATGGCACGAACCCGGGAAGCAGAGCTTGCAGTGAGCCGAGATTGCGCCACTGCCCTCCAGCCTGGGCAACAGAGCGGGACTCCGTCTCAAAAACAAAAAACAAAAAACAAAAAACAACCACAAAAAGAATATCTGAACATACTTATGGTCAGTGGGAAAGGGCCAGAGAAAGTAAACAGTTAGTGGGCCCAAGTTTTGGAAGGCAGGAGAGTGTGCGATCAAGAACAAAGGGTCGGCCGGGCGCGGTGGCTCACGCCTGTAATCCCAGCACTTTGGGAGGCCGAGGCGGGCGGATCACAAGGTCAGGAGATCGAGACCACGGTGAAACCCCGTCTCTACTAAAAATACAAAAAATTAGCCGGGCGCGGTGGCGGGCGCCTGTAGTCCCAGCTACTCAGGAGGCTGAGGCAGGAGAATGGCGTGAACCCGGGAGGCGGAACTTGCAGTGAGCCGAGATCACGCCACTGCACTCCAGCCTGGGCAACAGAGCGAGACTCTGTCTCAAAAAAAAAAAAAAAAAAAAAAAAAAGAACAAAGGGTTGGGTGGAAAACAGGAAGAATACCCTTTCCTTTGAAAGAAGATACATTTTGAGGAAAAGAGAAAGTGTTAAGGAGAGTTTATAACAGCTGACTTAACCCTTAAGAATATTAAGGTGTTGATGTCTTCTCCTGAGAGGGGGATGATAGACATTGTATTGGGAGCTTCAGGAACATGGAAGAGAGTACCAGACAGCCTGCATGAGGAAAGCATGCAGGCTTTAGGTTCGGCTGAGGTAGCTAGCACCAGTTTGCAGTGGACCAAGTTAGTAGGGATTTGGGTTTCTTTTCCTCCAGTGCTCAGCAGCCTGGGAGTGGATGAGAGCAGATGGGCAAAGTGTCTATTCAGGACCGGGGACTGGTGATATGGTTATGATGGAAGCTCAGAGGGATGAGGATTCCAGAGTGATGAAACAGTTGTCTCTGGAATCCATTCTACGACTGGATGCAGATGAAGCCGAAGAATTGATATTTGGGAGAGGAGTATGGAGAAAAGGGCGGAGGAGTCTCAGTCAGGATGAGCTGGGGGATGGGGGGAAGTGGGGTGTTCTCAGCCTTATAGAGGGGAGGTCAGCATCTCATCCAGCAGAGTAAAGACAGAGGCCACTGGGGATGAGGAGGTGTGAATGAAACTGGGGCTTGATCCACTGACGGCATCTGCAGAGGCCTGCTTGAGGAGCAAGACTGAGCTAGGTCCCTAACTGACCAAAGAATTGGGAGAGGACCCTGTGCGTCAATGTCATGGGTTTCAAAAGAAAGAGGCTGCTAAGAGGAGGCCTGGAGGAAGTCTTGGGAAGCGAGGGTCATTTGGCCCAGTGAAGACAGGAGTCCAGACTCATTGAGACTCTGGACTCTCAAGAGAAAATCTCAAGGTCAGGCACAGTGGCTTATCCCTGTAATTCCAGCATGTCAGAAAATGGAGGTGGGAGCACACTTAAGGCCAGGAACAGTGGCTCATCCCTGTAATTCCAGCATGTCAGAAAACGGAGGTGGGAGCACACTTAAGGCCAGGAGTTTTAGATCAGCCTGGGCAACATAGCGAGACCCCATCTCTACTAAAGCAAAAAATTAGCCAGGTATGGTGGTGGAAGCCTATAGTCCCAGCTACTCAGAGGCTGAGGTGGGAGGATTGCTGGAGTCCAGGAGTTTGAGGCTGCAGTGAATTATGTTGGTGCCATTTCACTCCAAGCAATAATAAGAAATTGTGTTACCGGAAAAATGTGAGGTTCCAGCTAAGTGAGGAAGGGGAAGCTGCACTAGTTACCTAGGCTTCTGTAACAAATTGCTGTGAACTGAGTGACTGAGTGGCTTAAAATTACTGAAGTGTATTCTCTCACAATTCTGGGGGCCAGAAATCTGAAGTCCAGGTGGCAGCAGGGCCGTGTGCCCTGTGACAACTCTAAGGGAGGAGCCTTTCTTGCCTCTCGCCTGGATTCTCATGGCTGCTGGCAATTGTTGGCATTTCTTGGCTTGCAGCTGCCTCACTCCAGTCTTTGCCACGTGGTCTTCTTCCCTGTGTGTCCCTGAGTGTCCCTTCCTCTTCTTACCGGGGGACTAATCATTCATTATATTTAGGACCCGCCCTATCCAGTAGGAACCCATCTTAACTGATGACATCTAAATAAGGCCCCTTGAGGTTCCGAGTGCACATGAATTTTCAGGGAGCGCTATTCAGCCCACTAGAGAAGCATACCATGAGAAAGGTGGAGGATCTACAGAAGTTTCTTCCCTAGAAAACAGGGATTCTGCAGCTGCAGTGGGAGGAAGAAGCTGGGGAAAGGGAAAGGGTAGACATGGGTGACCTGGAGTAGGGAAGAGTAGGAATGACCTGGAGGGAACAGTGTGAAGTTTGAGACCATCAGTAGATCTGGACGAAAGGAGTGAAGGAATGGGGCTGAGATTTAGGCAGACACTCCATGAATTCAACATGGGAATACAAAATGGACATTTTTTTTTTTATTGTGAAAGCAACCCCCCAGAATGTACACGTGCCAAATGGACTGTTAGTGCCACGGGACCACCCACTCGGTCTTTGGGGTCCATAGTCCAGGCTGTCTCCTTAAAGGGCCAGGTTTTCTCCGCAAAGTGCCACCCTGACACAAAAACCATGATGAACAATGAAAGGACCTGTGGAAAACTTACTCTGCTTGTTTCCAAACAAGTCGGCCCTAGAGAGCTGGGAAAGCCGAATGGGACTGGCCGAATCCTGGGTTTTGTCATGGAAATGGTTTTCTAGCAGGGCTGCCTGGTTTGCATTCTTCAACTAAACCGGAAGTTCATGAAGGCACAAATTATGCCTTCTTTTTCCTTTGCACTCTTCCTGGGGCCTATTGTGTGCTCTGGAAGCATCATCATCCTTGTCATCATGATAGTGGTAGCAGCTTGAGGTTTCTGCATACCTACTAAGTGCCATGCTTTCTGTACATCTCATTTAATACAGCCCACACTGGGAGGACACGAAGGTTTAGAGAATTTGCATGTGGTTACACAGCTCATGAATGGCAGGGTTGGGATGAGATCCCTATTTGTCTGACTTCCACTATTTGGATTAAGCATACGGCGTTTAAAAAATCACTCCTTTTCATTCTATAGCTCTGGTATGCCTTCTGAAAAACAGCCAACTGGAGTGGCTGGTACCTCCATATGTTCTCTGTAAAATGGAGATGGCACGTGTCACTCTTCCCCTCTCTTAACAGTGCAGCATGAGCTTTGTAAAGTCACAAATACAGGTGACCCTTGAACAACGGGGAGGTACAAATGCTGACCCTTGTGCAGTTGAAAATCTGTGTCTAACTTTTCTCTTCCCCAAAACTTAACCTCTAATAGCTTCCTGTTGACCAGAAGCCTTATGATAACATAAAGAGCTGATTAACACATATTTTTTATGTTTTATGCATTATTTATTGTATTCTTACAATAAAATAAGCCAGAGAAAAGAAAATGTTATTGAGAAAATCATAAGGAAAATGCATTTACAGTACCATACTGTGTTTATCAATACCGTAAGTTTATGCCATCTGTTTACAAGATGAATTGTGTATTTGAAAGGGTGAGCAGCTGCAACTGCAGACTTCAAGCTATGGTACATATCAAGCAATTCAACTTTTCTTAGTAATGTCGTGACTTTCGTTTGCTTTCTGGGAGCACTTCCTGCGTCACTAGTGGCACTTCGTATGGGACCCATGGTGCTAGTCAAGGTTTATGGTATTGCACTAAACACAATGAAAAAGATGTGAGAACTGCGAGGGATCACTTTTTACTGTGATTTGCAATTTACTGGAGAGAGGAGCTGCTCACACAGAGAGACAACACTTGAGCTCACCTGAATTGCAATAGGAGATGGCTACAAAATTATTACCGTAGTACAGTGTGTACCACAGTTGATTTTATGCCGTTATGATTTCATACTGCATCTTTACATTTGCTTAACATTCCTCTCCACTGTGAATGGCGCCATGTATGGTCTGTAAATGTTTGTGTGTGTAAGTTTTCATAAATCCTAACTCTTTATAATAGATTCATGTATAATTTATGGTAGTAAATGTTAAAATAGACTAGTAACTACATATATTTTATACATTCATGACACACCTTTTCTTTTTTTTTTTGAGACGGGAGTCTCACTCTGTCGCCCAGGCTGGAGTGCAGTGGTGCAATCTTGGCTCACTGCAAGCTTCGCCTCCCGGGTTCATGCCATTCTCCTTCCTCAGCCTCCCAAGTAGCTGGGACTACAGGTGCCCGCCACCACGCCTGGCTGATTTTTTGTATTTTCAGTAGAAACAGGGTTTCACCGTGTTAGCCAGGATGGTCTCGATCTCCTGACCTCGTGATTCATCCACCTCGGCCTCCCAAAGTGCTGGGATTACAGGCGTGAGCCACCATGCCCGGCCGACATAAATTTTCCTTAAATTTTTTCACTATTTTTAGGCTACATGGTACATCTGTGAACTTTTTAAAATTGTTGCAAATCTCCTAAAAAATTCAATATGTTTATTGAAAACAATCCATGTGTAAGTGGACCTGTACGTACAGTTCAAACCTGTGTTGTTCAAGGGTCAACTGTAGTTTTGATTCTGATATTGACTCTGGAGTCAAATAGAAAACAAAACTAAACAACAACAAAAACAACCAAAAGGCATACTTTAAATAATTGAAAAAAATGGAAACAATAATGTATTATTACTAAAATATATTATATTCAGAATTATTCCTGTAGAACTTGATAGAAACTCAGCTGAAACTGCTAAGGTGCAAGATGTTATCAGGGATCTCCTTCTCTGTCTTTTCCTCCTCCCCTTTCTCACTCCCTCCCCATCTCTCAGCCCAGCTCTGGCTTGGCTTCTGGAATGGAACTAAGTGTTGGCTTCTCGGTTAAGTGCAGGCTGTCCCTGTGAGATGGGAAGGAGGGTGATTGGCAGCTGCAGGCTGACATTGCCCTTTGTTCCTGAGATTTCAGAAGGAGAGAGAGCCTCTCTCTCCCAGAGTGCGTATCAGTCCCTGAAATAAGAGTTCAATTATTCCCATGCTTCAGTCATATGCCTTCTCCTAGCTAATCACTTTATTCAGGGTGTTGACGTTTGTTGATCAGCCTGTTTGTATTCCCCCTTGTGATAGAGAAGGTTGGGGAGCTTGACTGATGAACTGTCTTTCTTGGAGAGGCTGTTATTAAGAGAAAAAGAGTTGTTCTTTGACATCATAAGAGGCTGGGCAGGCCAAACCAACCAAACTTCCCAGATGCTCACTGTAAGAAAATGTTTAAAAATCACGTATTACTCCATCATCCTAACATAACTAATTTTGACTTTGTATATTACTGAACAGTCATTTATTTATATTGTTCACTTATATTACTGAATTTACATTATGCAGATTTTTAAGTTGTAAAATGTAATGTTAAGTAGAAGTGTTTTTCTCTAGTGTCACGTTAAGAGGACAGAGCATAGGAAACGTCTATCAGAGGATTATCCTCTTGTGGATGAGTGTAATTTCACCAAAAGCACCCCTACCCACCGCCTAGTAACTATGCTTGCCGTAAATTAAGAGGACAGGATCTTTCTTTGGAAAGGTTGTGATAACTGTCACCACTTTGCTTCTCCTTGATTTCCTAGCCTGTGGAGGGTCGTCAAATCCGAGTTCTCTCAGCTGTCTTCACTGGCAGTTCCTCTTCTCCTCCATGCCCTGTCACTTCCTCATGGTGCTGACATCTTCTGGACAATCATAAATGGCAATTTCAACAGCAAAGACTGGAAGATGAGGTTTGAAGCAGGTACCTCGGTGTTAGCTTAAAATTCATTCTGGGTCACACGGTACACATCTTTTTTGTCACGGTATCTTTTGGGGCACCTTCTTTCTTGTCCTTTCTTTTTAAAAGGCATTCTCCCGTTTGCTGGTCTCCTTTGGGGGTTCTGCTTTGAGCTTCCTCTCTAAAATAACAGCATTTTGCAGAGTTGTCCTTAGGGAGGGTGGTCCTGTCCGGGTTTGCGTCGGACAGACCCAGCTTATGCCTGTTACCCAAGTGTAACGATTAACTGCACCCATGTTTACTCCCAAACAGGCACTGGCTTGGATGCAGTCAACCTGTGAGTTTACTTGCATCAGAGTTATTGGGAATATTTGTTAAAATGCACATTATCTGGCCACATCCTAGAGCTACTGAATCAGAATCTCAGTGGGAGGCGGGGGTGATGCCAGAAATTGAGATTTTTTTCTTTTTTTTTTTTGAGACAGAGTCTTGCTGTGTCACCCAGGCTGAAGTGCGGGGGCATGATCTCGGCTCACTGCAACCTCTGCCTCCTGAGTTCAAGTGATTCTCGTGCCTCAGCCTCCCAAGTAGCTGGGACTACAGGTGCATGCAACCACACCAGGCTAATTTTTTAATTTTTAGTAGAGACAAGGTTTCACCATGTTGACCAGGCTGGTCGTGAGCTCCTGACCTCAGGTGATCTGCCCACCTTGGCCTCCCAAAGTGTTGGGATTATGGACATGAGCCACTGTGCCGGGGCAGAAATTGAGATTTTTAATAAGAGGTTCGAGAATCTCTGCTGTATACCCTTGCCATTGAGGGATCAGGGACCAAGTCTGGTGCAGCTTGGATGTAATTTCCTAGTAAATAGAGCAGCAAGTTATCAGAGTAATGTGGTAAGGAAGGAACCTGGAAGGGTTCTCTTAGCCTCATGTCTGCTGGCCCGCTGTCACCCAATCTGCTAGTAGTTCTATTCTCAGGGTAGTAGGCAGGGTTGGCATGCCACAGTGCAGCTTCTCAGAACAGTTCTGTAGGTTGATGTCTCAAAAGTTTGGCACAGAAATGGAAGTTTCATCAGTGAGGTAACTATTATACCTTTAGTTCAGTTCCTTAATATATGGCCACTTCAAAAAGTTCTTACTTTTTAATGCCCACAGGAATCTCAGGGGCTAGTGTATATATATGATAGCACATCATGTTGTGGGGGATTAGGATTAATTTTCTGAATCTTGGCTCTGGTTAAGTTACTTTTCTTTCTTTCCTTTTTTTTTTTTTTGGTTTGTTTGTTTATTTGTTTGTTTGTTTTGAGATGGAGTCTTGCTCTGTTGCCCAAGCTGGAATGCATTGGCATGATGTCGGCTCACTGCAACCTCTGCCTCCCGGGTTTGAGCGATTCTCTTGCCTCAGCCTCCTGAGCAGCTGGGACTACAGGCACCCGCCACCACACCCGGCTAATTTTTGTATTTTTAGTAGAGATGGGGTTTCACCATGTTGGCCAGGCTGGTCTTGAACTCCTGACCTCAGATGATCCGCCTGCCTTGACCTCCTAAAGTGCTGAGATTATAGGCATGAGCCACTGCACCTGGCCAAGATCATGTTACTTTTCTACTCAAGAAATTTTAATGGAGTTTTTTCAGTGCCTAGAGAATAAAGTTCAGACTCCTTAAACTGCCATTCGAATGGTCTGACTGCAACTGCAGACAGCCTCATTTCCTGTGCTTTTCTACACACACCGTTACTGTGTTCCCATTGCTTCCTGCCTCCCTTCATCCACGCAAGGGCCATTCTGGGCTCTCCACCTTTCATTCTTTTTCCTTAAGGCCCTACACAAATGCCACCTCCACGTGATCCACCTTCAAATGCCACCATTGAGGTCCACCTTCTAGGTTCCACCTGTGGAGAGTGGTTTCTGTATCCCGAGATCTCCCATAGCATTTTATTTATACCACACTGGAGGGATTTACAGGTTTTCTAAAGTTACATTTTAGTTATAGTTGTACATGTCTTATCTATTTTAGTCAATTTAACTTTGAAGTCAAGAGTTATGAGTGACTCCTCTTTCCGTTTACTTCTATCTCCTCCCAAGTGCCTAAGATATTTTCTTAGTGGTATACATATGTGTGCTTAATATGTATACATATGTATATATATATATATATTTTTTTAAATAAGTGAATTAGTGAATTTGTTGAATAAATTAGATATGTGCTAGGTGCTATGGGAACAATAGAAAGAAGTGTAAGAGCAGATTGCTGTCCTCAGGAGGCTTCCAGTTTAATTGATGAGACCAAACATAAGCATGTAAGAGGTTGGCAAATTATAAAAGGCATAAATATAATCAAGACCACAAAAGAAAATATGTCATATAATGAACACATATTGTGTTCATAGATAGCTCATATTCTGAGCATACAAATGCTATATGTAAATTAATGATATGCAAATAAGTAGTACTTTTACAGGAGTTCATGGGATGGAAAGGTCTCTCTAGGAGATCAGAGAAGACTTTACAAAACAGAATATCAGCAGAGATTCTCTAAGGATGGTAGAATGTCAATAGAAAGAATATTGTGGGCCAGGTGTGGTGGCTCATGCCTGTAATCCCAGCACTTTGGGAGGCCAAGGTGGGCAGATCTCTTGAGGTCAGGAGTTCGAGACCAGCCTGGCCAGCATGGTGAAACCCCCGTCTCTACTAAAAATACTAAAGTTATCTGGGCATGGTGGTGCCTGCCTGTAGTCCCAGCTACTTGGGAGACTGAGACATGAGAATAGCTTGAACCCGGGAGACAGAGGTTGCAGTGAGCTGAAATCGTGCCACTGTACTCCAGCCTGGGCAACAGAGTGGGGGACTCCTTCTCAAAAAAGCAAAACAAAACAAACAAACAAAATAATATTCTAGGCTGTCGCAACAGCTTAAGCAAAATATGGAAACATCTTACTTTGCATTGCACTATATTGCTTTACTAGCTATTGTAACTTTTTATAAAGCCATGCTTTAAGAGTGGCTGGAATTGTTTAACATTGATTTGCAGAATAATTAGAAATCTATGAAGTAAGGGTATATTTACAGCATGGAAGAAATACCCGGCTTCTATAGCCCCAGGAAATGTCTATCTGGTCTGCCGTTTCATACCAGGACCTACTAAGAGCAGAGTGGGGGACCCGAACCCAGAGCCAGGATTGGTGGGCACCTCCTACCTCTCTCTGTTATCTGCAGAGCTTCTATGGAATGGCCACAGAAAGAAGCATAGAGGCATTTGGAATATTTTGAAATATAGCTGAAAGTTAAACAAAGAGAAAGACCATGAAAAAAATGTAAAAGACAACCCAGAGTTAGAACAAGGCTGCGTGGGAAGAAAAAGTTCTGCTCTGAGTAGAAACAGTCTGTGCTGCACGGATGAAATGGAACACTCGAGATGGTGGCATTAGACTTTCCTGTTGGGGTTTAAAGTAAACTATATGGGAGATCCAGAGTTAACTTTTTCTCTGTGAGTTCAGTTCTCAGACTGGCTAAATAAATGCGTATGCGTGGTGCGTGTATATGTGTGTTTATTTACGTATTTCGCCTTCTCTTTTACGTTGCAGTGGAAAAAGTGGCTGTAATTTGTAGATTTCTGGATATTCACTCAGTGACCAAAAACCACCTGCTGAAGTACTCCCTGGCACATGCCTTCTGCTGCTTCCTGACGGCGGTGGAGGATGTCAACCCTGCAGTGGCTACCAGAGCTGGTCTCCTGCTTGACACCATAAAGAGGCCAGCATTGCAGGTGATATGTGATGTGTGTTACCTGCTCCGAAGGTGGTCTGTGCCAGCACTACTACAGCATTGCATTATTTGTCACATGTCCTAGTCTGTTTGACCTGCTATAACACAATACCATAAACTGGGTAGTTCATAAACAACAGAAATTTATTTTGCAGACTGTCTGCTGAGGGCCTGCTGTCTAGTTCCTAGATGGGGCCTTTGCTGTGGCTAAGGCCTCTTTCATAAGGGCGCTAGTCCCATTCATTAGGGCCCTGCCCACATGACCTAATCATCTCTCAAAACCCCACCTCCTAATACTATCATATTTGTGATTTAGTTTCAATAGGAATTTGGCAGTAAGGGCCTTGCATACATTTTCAGACCATAGTATCACATATAATATTGATGATGATGATGGAGATTTTTTTAACTGGAAGAAATATACCAGAACCACACCTTGCAAAAAGATCCCTTGTTGTTATTTGTTGATACCACTTTTTTTTAAAGAGACAGAGTCTTACTTTGTTGCCCAGGCTGATCATAACTCTCTGCAGCCTGAAACTCCTGGGCTCAAGTGATCCTCCTGCCTCAGCCTCCTGAGTAGCTAGGATGACAGGTATGCATCACCATATCCACTGAATTTTTAACTTTTTTTTTTTTGTAGAGACAGGGTCTTGCTATATTGCCCAGGCTGGTTTTGAACTCCTGGCCTCCAGCAATCCTCCCGCTTTGACCTCCCAGAGTGCTGGGATTATAGGCATGAGCTGTACTACCTGACCCATTTGTTGATACTTTCTTTTCAGTCTTTGTTCATATGCTGATACTACTTTGGACAGATGTAACTATTGCATAATGTGTGTATGTGTGTTTGTGTGTGTGTGGCAGATTTTAAAACTAGTTTGGTTTATCTTACACCACTTAGCCAGCTCCTGGGCTGGAGGCCCCTGTTGTTAGAGGCTAGATGCTAAGAGAAATCAAATAAATTATAGTTTTTTGCTTTGTTTTGTTTTGAGACAGAGTCTCATTTTCTTGTCCAGGCTGGAGTGCAGTGGTGTAATCTCAGCTCACTGCAACCTCTACCTCCTGGGTTCAAGTGATTCTCATGCCTTAGCCTCCCGAATAGCTGGGACTACAGGCTTATGCCACCACACCTGGCTAATTTTTGTATTTTTAGTAGAGACAGGGTTTTGCTATGTTGGCCAGGCTGGTCTCAAACCCCTGGCCTCAAGTGATTCGTCTGCCTTGGCCTCCCAAAGTGCTGGGATTAGAGGCCTGAGCCACTGCGCCTGGCCTGAATTATAGTTTCAATCAATGTAAAACATGAGAAGGTAAATATGCTACCATAACAAAACATCACAAATTAAAGCCAAGGAGACAAGAAATATGAGGCCTGGATAGAGTGGTATATTTATCTTACTTGGAACCTTTATTTTTTAGTGGTGACACCAAGTCTCAGAGAGAGAATGTGACTTATCAAAGGACACAAAGTAATTTAGTGAGAGAATCAAGACTAGAGTCTCCAAAGTTCTGATCTACTGTTTCTCCATGTTGCATCTGATTTATTATTTTGTTGTTATTATTAAACTAGTGATAGCAAGAGCTAACATTCCTCAGATAGCTACTGTGTTTCCAGGGCAGTGTGTTAAAAGTGTCCTGTTATGCATTATCTCATTTAATCCTCACAGTAACCTTTTGTGTGTTCTCATTTTACAGATAGAGATGCTGAGGTTTAGAAAGGTTAAGCCACCTTTTCAGAGTCACATAGCTAGTTAGCAGCAGAGGAAATTCAGCACTGATTCATAATACAGTCCACATACTTAACTGTGTATGTGTGTGTGTGTGTGTGTGTGTGTGTGCATGTGTGTTTGTGCATACTCTGTCTCCCAATCCAGTGTAAGCTTCTTCCTGCATTTTAAGACCAAGAAGCAAGGGCAAGCTTGCACAATCTGAAAGACTGAAGGGTTATGCTGCCTGTGGCAGATTCTTTTTTTTGTAAAATCTCCAGTTGACTTCTGAATAGTTCTTCTCTATTGATCTTACCAGGTACTTCTATGTCCTACCGCTTGCTTAGGGCCTGGAACATAGGAGGCACTCATTAGATGACAGCTGAATTAATGAATGGGATGTTTGGATGAATTGCAATGTCTAAATCTCGTTCTATTAAAAAGAGGGGGAATGGTCAACTCAAGGAAAGAGTTCTCAATCCATTCCAACTTTAATTAACATTCTATGTTCCACTCACATTCCAAGAAAACCAGGTGACTTTGCTTTTTTCAGAATCATGAAATTTTGGATTGAAAGTGGATTTCTAGACCATCTTTTTGTGTATTCTAAAATGTAGCTTTGAAAGTATGCTCCTCTTACTGGCTACAGACATTAAAACCAGATGCAGCCGGGCGCGGTGGCTCACGCCTGTAATCCCAGCACTTTGGGAGGCCGAGGTGGGCAGATCACGAGGTCAGGAGATTGAGACCATCCTGGGTAACACAGTGAAACCTCGTCTCTACTAAAAATACAAAAAAATAGCCGGACATGGTGGTACACACCTGTAGTCCCAGCTACTCGGGAGGCTGAGGCAGGAGAATTGCTTGAACTCAGGAGGCAGAGGTTGCAGTGAGCTGAGATCCCATCACTGCACTTCAGCCTTGGTGACAGAGTGAGTCTCCATCTCAAAAAACAAACAAAGAAACAAATAAACAACAATAAACAACAACAACAAAAAACCAGATGCATTGACTTGAGGGTATTTGGATTAAGTGGTTATTATTTAATGCATTAGGAAACCAATAGCATGCATTTAGTTCAGATTTCTGAATCAAAATTCGAGAGATATTCTACAATGAAGATAAATTCCTCTTCTACATTTTTCTTTCCTACGAAAACTTCCAATCAAAGAAGATTCCAGTGGGATCATTCTACATTATAAGTTTGAATTGAGTAGGCTGCCTTGTTTCATTGACTTTGCCTAGTATATCAGCTTTGAAATAACTTAGATGTTTATATCTGACTTTCTTCTTCTTTTTTTTTCTTCTCTTTCCCAGGGTCTGTGTCTTTGTCTTGACTTCCAGTTTGATACTGTGGTTAAAGACAGACCCACAATTTTGAGCAAGCTTTTACTCTTGCATTTTCTTAAGCAGGATATTCCTGCTTTGAGCTGGGAGTTCTTTGTCAATAGATTTGAGACACTTTCTTTGGAAGCCCAGCTACATTTGGATTGTAACAAGGAATTTCCTTTTCCTACAAGTAAGTAAAATGAAGAACTTGCTGTAAACCATTACGGTTCCATTGTGCTTGCCTAGACAAACAGAAGACATTGGCATGTCATTTAACTCCTCTACAGAGGATGCCTTGACCTCATGCACTCAGCTCATTAAATGCTTATTGAATAACTGCTGTAGTAATCCATAGATTTAAGCATATCCTGGCATTCCCAAGTCAGAATTCTTCTCTTTTCCTTAACCTATGATAACCATTTATGACTGTGTGTTCCCTAAATATGATTCAGTCATTATGTTTATAACATTTGTGAGCAATTTTAGGAAGCATATTTGCACCTTGCAAACACACTCTTGCATGCTTTCTAAATTTCAATAGTTTTGGGGACATAGGTGGTTTTTGGTTACATGGATAAGTTCTTTAGTGGCAATTTCTGAGATTTTGGTGTACCTGTCACCTGAGCATTGTACATTGTACCCAATGTGTAGTCTTTTATCCCTCACCCCCCTCCCACCCTTCCCCCCAAAGTCCCCAGATTCCATTCTGTCATTCTTATGCCTTTGCATCCTCATAGCTTAGCTCCCACTTATAAGTGAGAACATATGATATTTGGTTTTCCACTTCTGCATTACTTCACTTAAAATAATGGTCTCCAACTCCATCCAGATTGCTGTGAATGCCATTATTTCATTCTTTTAAATGGCCAAGTAGTATTCACGATATATATCTATCACATTTCCTTTATCCACTTGTTGGTTAATGGGCATTTAGGCTGGTTCCATATTTTTGCAATTGAAAACTGTGCTGCTATAAACATGCAAGTGCAAATACCTTTTTCCTATAATGACTTCCTTCCCTCTGGGTAGATACCCAGTAGTGGGATTGCTGGATCAAATGGTAGATCTACTTTTAGTTCTTTAAGGAATCTCCATACCATTTTCCATAGTGATTGTACCAATTACCATTCCTACCAACAGTGTAAAAGTGTTCCCTTTCTACCACATCCCCACCAACATCTATTATTTTTGGATTTTTAAATTATGGCATTCTTGCAGGAGTAAGGTGGTATCTCATTGTGGTTTTAATTTGCATTTCCCTGATAATTAGTGATGTTGAGCATTTTTTCATATGTTTGTTGGTCATTTGTATATCTTCTTTTGAGAATTGTCTATTCATGTCCTTTGTCTACTTTTTGATGGGATTGTTATTATTATTATCATTATTTTTTGCTGATTTGTTTGAGTTCCTTATAGATTGTGGATATTAGTCCTTTGTTGGATGCATAGTTTGAGAATATTTTTCCCTTTTCGGTGGGTTGTCTGTTTACTCTGTGGATTATTTCATTTGCTGTGCAGAAGCTTTTTAGTTTAATTAGGTCCCGTCTGTTTATTTTTGGTTTTGTTGCATTTGCTTTTGAGTTCTTGGTCATGAACTCTTTGCCTAAGCCAACATCTAAAAGAGTTTTTCTGATGTTGTCTTCTAGAATTTTTATGGTTTCAGATCTTAGATTTAAGCCTTTGATCTATCTTGAGTTGGTTTTTGTATAAGGTGAGATATGAGTACCCAGTTTCATTCTTCTAGATGTGGCTTGCCAATTATCCCAGCACCATTTGTTGAATAGGGTGCCCTCTCCCCACTATATGTTTTTATTTGCTTTGTTGAAGATGAGTTGGCTGTAAGTATTTAGCTTTGTTTCTGGGTTCTCTGTTCCATTCCTTTGGTCTACAAGCCTATTTTAATACCAGTACCATGCTGTTTGGGTAACTATAGACTTGTAGTATAGTTTGAACTCCAGTAATGTGATTCCTCCAGATTAGTTCTTTTTGCTTAGTCTTGCTTTGGCTATGTGGGCTCTTTTTTGGTTCCATATGAATTTTAGAATTGTTTTTCTAGCTCTGTGAAGAATGATGATAGTACTTTGATGGGAATTGCATTGAATCTGTTGCCCAGACTGATGTGTAGTGGTGTCATCATAGCTCACTACAGCCTCCAACCCCTGGGCTCAAGCAATCCTCCCAGCTAATCTTCCCAAGTAGCTAGGACTACAGGGGTGAGCCGCTATATCTGGCTAATTTTTCCTATTTTGTACAGATGGGGGTCTTGCTATATTGCCCATGCTGGCCTCAGACTCCTGGCCTGAAGGGATACTCCCACCATGGCCTCCCAAAGTGCTGGGATTACAGCCATGAGCTACCACACCTGGCCTCTTGCTATTAATCAGTTACCTACAGCTCTGAATAGGTGGAGAAAAGACTTTCGTCACTCAACTATCCAATGATAACAAAATTAGATAATTTAATCTTGTGGTCTAAGCAGAAAAAAAAATCATGATAGGCAATAGTCATTTTTTTATGTAGGACTCATCAGAGAGGGAGATGTATATCCATGAAAGATGTATTTTAATATTGAAACTCTATACAGATGGATTGTTTTAGACTAGGTGGATTACATAGCCCTATGTAAAGGAGAGTGATAGTCTCTTTAATTCCTTTTGCAAAGCCATCACTGCTGTGAGGACCAACGTTGCTAACCTCAGCGATGCAGCCTTATGGAAGATCAAGAGAGCTCGCTTTGCAAGAAACCGCCAGAAGAGTGTACGTTCCCTGAGGGACAGTGTGAAAGGGCCCGTGGAATCCAAGAGGGCACTCTCCCTCCCTGAGACCCTGACCTCCAAAATTCGTTGAGTATCTTCTTTCATCCTTCCATTAAATCTGTTTAATGTCTTTCTGAGGCTGACCTGTCTTGTTAAATGTTCACAGAGAGTATAGCACGTTCAGTAAACTGAGTTTGTTCAATAAGTTTGGCTTTCAGATTCCCTAGAGAATCACCAGGGGTATAAATGCCTAGGGTTGCTTCTGCTAGTTTGCTGGGGTAGCAAAGCCCTGATCTAACAGTAGATGTTTTTGAAATGTAAAAGGCAGCAAATGCATTGATGCTTGGCATGCAACTTAGAAGAAACATTTGCTCCTAAGTCCTAGAACACCAAAGTTTGCACCACCAGCCTTGTATCCTAAGAGCTGTCTGAATACGACTTAGGTAATAAGACGTATGGCGGCTAAGGAGGGAGAGTTGAAATTTGGAATGTATTTTTTTTTCATGTCTGATAGAAGCAGCCACACAAGCCCCCCAAGACAAACCAATAATAATGGTTGCTTTTGAAATAGAGAAATCAGGCTGAGAAATTGAATTTCTGCTCATCTTCAACAGATAATTTATAAATAAAAATAAGCTTCATTGCTAATATTTTTAAAAAGACCATATATACTTGTTCTATAAAAGGTCTTTCTTTATATTATAGTTTTAAAGAGAATAAAATTTGCCTTAAATTACCAAATGACTAGATAAACTCTAACGATTAGTAATGACTCATGAAGGACAAATAATTAAAAATTCATTACTAAATCACCATACGAATGAATGAGTATGTTTAAATATATTACTAACTTGTAAAATTTATTAAATGATTTAATCTGTAAATAATCACTGTGAAGTAAATAAAATAATGACCCAAAACCTATTTCTTACCCTGTCAGAATTTGAAAGGTTTGTTTTTCATTGGCATTTATTAGAAGACAGCCTTATATAACATAACCATTTTAAATCATAAATATGATTTGATTTTGTTCATTACATTTTCTCTATTTTATGACAAGCTATGGCAATGTGTTCTTTTAAACTTTGGGAGAGTTAAATATGAATGAAAGTTCTTTAAGTAATCAATAACCCAGTTTTTCAGGGAGCAAAGATAATCACAGGTGATCATTTAAGAATAACCAATGGTAGTGCTAGGCCCCAGGTGAAACTGTTTAAATCCTAGAAACCAATACCCAAATTAAATAAATAACTAATTTTATATGAGTTTTCCAGCTCTATTTATATCCTAACTGATCAGTTTGGAATGTAAAGTTTATTTATTGTCGTTTCTTGTTCATTAATTCACATGACCATTTTGAAGATGAAGTAACATTGAAGGATGTTCTTATGATTCAGATAAAAACTGCAAAACTTTTGTTACATAAACAACTTTTTTGTGATGTTAATTACAAATAGAAAAACGAAACCTGCCCCTACTATCCAATACAGTTAGCACTGAGTATATTTTCTAGGCTCCAGTTGTCTGTAATGCTTATTTCAATAGAGTTGTTGTTGATTTTTAAGCTATGAGGTTGACCAGGCATGAGCAGTCTGCTCCAGCTCTCGGTGGGACACCCGAACAGACGCCAGGTGGGTACTTCTGACATTGAAGGGCCATGTACAAGTGTCTATCACAGGTGGACAAGGTAGAGAATGCGGTGTCTCTAACTGGACCAGGGTGCTATACTTAGGATTTGCAAGCTCAAAAGGGTCTTACCTCAGATGTTCAAGTGTTTGAGCCCCTGATATGGCAATTCTTTCCATTTTGATATTAACAGATGACTTTTGATTCCATTAACTTTTGGTCCAGTAAGAAGCATCATATCACCTGAGTCTGCACCTTTCCCCAGAGAGCCAGTATGACTAGAGCTATCCGTAGTATTGATATTTGTATGTGTCTTTACACATAGAAATATTTTGTTCATATATATCTGCTATAGGAAAACCATACATTTCATTTACATTTTAAAAGGTTATACATTTGAACCACTGTCATCCGCTCATCCCCTTAGCCATTCCTGATTCTTTGCAACTCTACATGCATTTCTGTTTCTCAGAGAAAGGAGAATTTCCTCTGTTTGGAGGACCATAGCATGATACACTTTAACGATCATTTGATGTTCTGTGATATATTACAATTTATCATGAAGTAACCTAAGAGTTGAAGGGGTATTGGCAAGGAGGCTCCACGCGAATGGTGCCGTGACTCACTGGGAAGACTGTGAAGGTTCTGAATACCTACTTATTAGTCAAAAACAAATCTAGTAACTACCAACTATGTGTCATGCTATAGAACATTTGAGTTTTCATCTAAAACTACTAGTTTTATGATAATCTTTTCAGAATGGTGCAGACACTCTCAGAAGGAAAATTTCAAGTAAGGAGACTTTAAAGATCACGTGCGTTATGCATTATAAAAAGGATGTTTGAAAGAGAGGGAGTCCGGAGTGGGAGGGGAGAGAGAAAATCCCAGAGATCATCTATGCAGACAGCAGATGGTGGCCAAAGTCTTTTCTCTTTTACAATTGATGAGAAAAAAGGAATAGCAAACATTTGGTAGAGTCCCTCTATCTTGCCTTACACATCGCTCATGTACACTACTGTGCTGTGATTTTTTTCGTTTTAAAGAATAGAAATAAGAACTTCTGATTCAAAGCTTCATTAGAAATATGAAATCCATGCAGTTTCCCTTCAGTGAGGCATTTTTGAGATTGTTCTTAGGCAGTTTCATAAATTATCTTTATTTTACTCTAGCTTGTCTCTTAAAGCTTAGCTGAGAAGCTAGTCTTTCATAATAATTATCCATTTAAACAATCCAGCCCGAGAATTCCCCTCATATCACTGTGGGAAAACATGTACATGTGTTTCTTGCAGTTAAAAAAAGCCTTCAGGCATCTAATTATTCCACCAAAAGTGGCCAGATGGAAAAGAGGCAGATAACAGCATTGTTTAAATTAAATGTGAAGCTAAAACTTCAGGAAAGGTAATTTACATGACACCAGCATAAGCAAAACTTGCTTAGATATGGAAATAGCTGGCTCAGCTTATAAGGCAATTTCAAACTACTGTAGTGTTCCATTTTTGCATTATTATTTACTGGACCCTGACTGTTTCTAACTTGGAAGCAAGGACATACCAGATTTATCATAAGATTGTGGAGAATGGTTTAAGACAGTAATTAAATGGAAACTGAAGAACTTGCTACTTAATGAACATACTTTCGTTTGGTCCAAGTAATGAGCTCCTCTTTGCAGACCTCTTGTTAATTAGACTTGAAATAAAGCAGATGCCCCTTTATACAACAAGATTTAAATTTAATTGCTGTTTAGGTTGAACTTTTTGGCAGTGGATTTACAATTTATGATTCTCTGATCTTAACCTTTACATGGTACCCACAGAAAATGGAATAGAAAATTCTGTTTTCTATAGAAGGTATACTCTGCAAGGTTTGTAGAGAGTCACGTTCCTCTATGTCTTTTCAAATCAAAGTCTTTGTGCATCTAAATAAAATTCATAGAATCTTATAGCTGAAACATTAGCGATGTGTTAACAGTCTCATTTTGTAGAGGAAGAAACTGAGATTCTCACAAAAGAACAAGCTTATTAGTGACAGACCTGGGTCTCAAGCCCAGAGGTCCTGAGCTCTGTAACAAGGCAAGTAACTGCCAGTAGGAATTCAGCAGCTTCTTTTCATCCTAATTGATGGGATACACAATGTTTTTAACTGCTAATCTACAATTTGTATGCTTGGACATAGGGAGTACTTTCACTGGTGCTGTAAGAACCAGGAAATTTTGTCTTCATGTATTTAGAACACCGATGAAGATTAATTGAATAGAATGCAGCAGTTGTTATGCTATATAAGCACAATACTGAACTAATGGTATCAGTCCCATGTGAACATAGGGTGCTTAATTATATCGTGTTCCTCATTGCCTGGAGTGCATAATTAAACAAAAATAGGTATGTAATAATGATAATCCTTCCTGTATATATAGTATCTCTTTACTTATAGGAAAACTGATGTAGTGAGGGATTAAGTGATTCTGCTTTGGTGATTGCTTAAGGTCATGTATGACTGACTAGTTAGGATCAGAATGGAAGCTGGCATCCAAGGGACTTGGCTTGCTTGCTTTCTGCCACAACCACCTCTCGATGAACTGGTCTTAGAGTATTTCTGCCCTGTGGGACATGAGGACACCAGTCTGGTTATGGAGTTGGCCTGGGCTTTCAGGCCTGCTACAGAGTGGCTTAAGGCCATGAGTGTCCAGACCAAAGGACTTTGCCAGTTAGGACCCCAGATTGGTCCAGAGCTATCCCCGTTTCTTGTGGGACTTGCATACTCTAAGTTCTGCTTCAGCCTGCAGAGAAACCTAGAGATCTCTTGGCCTGCATTTGTATCCATAAGAGAAGGTGCCCAGTACTAGTTAGGACCAATAAAGCACTCTTGCATTGACCTTTCCTGTCTTCTTAGTGTCCCAGCCTAGAATTCCAAATAACTTTTCTTTGGGCTCTTTCTTTCTACAGATGGTTTACAATTCACTTCTTCACTAACTTGCAAAATGCCTATTGACCATTAAGATCCAGTAAGTCAGAGTACAGTTGTTTTTATAGGAATACTCTTGTTTGAAGTTATATTTTTGGGAAATGACAATTTTTGTTCAACAAACATTACAAATACTTTTTTTGAGTTGGGGTCTTGCTGTGTTGCTCAGGCTGGTCTCAAGCTTCTGGGCTCAAGGAATCCTCTCACCACAGCCTCCCAAGTAGCTTGGATTACAGGTGTGTGCCACAAATGCTTGTTCAACAAGTATTTATTTTACACCTGCTTGACTAGGAAATACAAAGATGCTTTGGAAATTTTTATACTCTTAACTTACTTATGGCCAAGTAAGGGATATTAAGTATGAACATCAGTAAACTCTCATCTTGAGTGAAAGTGACAGTACGCAGGATGAGTCATGTCAAATGCAAAGGGAGGGAGCTTTCTACCAGCTGGAGACATCAGGGAAGGTCTTGTGGACAGGTGGCTTTTCAGCCAGGCTTGACTGGTGGATGAGACGTAAACGTATGATGATACAACATGGAATAGGAAGGAGAAAAGGCAGGGATGGGGAGCATAGGAGGATGTGAAGTTAGCCACTGCCCCGGCTTTCCAGCCCTGCTGTGGATGTGTGCACACATAACCGAACACTGAGGTAAGGAGGCAGGGAGACGAGCGAGGCAGTGTAGTGAGAGCTGCCTATGGAATGGAACCTCGTTTATAGTGCTTACTCATTGGCTGCCCTGGACCAAGTGCAGAGTAAGCTCATGGAAGGATCCTTTCTTCCTCTACCTAATTGTCACTTGTTGGTTTGGCAGAGGGGTCAGTGAGTCGATTCACATAGAGAAACGTTCCCATATTCCTGCTGTTTTGGGACTCTATCAATTTTTCTCTTATACAGAATGTAAGCTCTGACATATTTATTTGAATTTAGTGCACTTTGACAGACATTTATGTATAATAGGTATCTACTATATGTCAGACTTTGGCCCCTATTCTGTGAGGGATATAAAAATGGATAAAATAATGTCATTTGCCTTCAAGAAGCCTATGTTCTTATTGGAGTATTAAGGCAATTGAATAGACAAAATGTTCTGCCTTGCAAAATTGTTATTGGCCACATGGGAGTTAGGAAAATGCTAAAGGAAATTTTCCTCCGTTCTTCTTTTTCTCTTCTGTCCTCCCTCCTTTCTTGTCCTTAGAAATTTAAAGAATTTAGGGATCACATCGAATAGCTGAGAGGACTATTGGGTATATCTAATAAGAATGGCTTTTGGGGACCTGTTTATAGCACAAAATTGTTGGGGGAGGGTAGAGAACCACTTTGCAAGGTGAAGAGAGCACCATGAGCAAAGGTGCAAAGAGGGAAAAACATTGGCTCCATTCTGAGATCCACGAGTAGCCCAGCTTGTAAGAATGTTGACCATTTCGGGTGAAATAATAGGAGATAAGTCTGGAAAAGCAGATCCTGATCCTGCCTGGTTTCAAATCATCTGAATAAATAATGTTGTATTACACTTTGGAGTTTCAATCAGTTATACACCTCTGTGGACAGATTGTAATGGACTCACTCCACATTAAAGGTATGGTAGGTATAGCTCTGCCTCCATAATTATAATTATAAATATAATTATATTTTATCTTTATAGAAAATATAAAATTAGACCTTTTAACATGTTAAATCTTTATGGTTAGGACAGATATAGAAATTTCACAGACTAGAATTCAAAACTATTAAGCGTTTTGTTTTCCTTAGAGAAAATACTTGTAGGCATTTAGTTTTAAAATGGAAATTTCATACCTTTTCTAGGTTAAAATATTAATATTGTCTTTATCAATAGAGAACATTTCAGCTTATCCACAGCTCATTTTTCTTAGGGATTTGATTAAGGTAACTTGTCTTTATGAAGAGTGCACCAGTCACAAGCTTACTCTATTTCAAAGAGAGGCAATAAACAAAGTATAGACTTGCAAAGCCCACACTGGAGGGGTAAATTATTAGAATAAAAAGAGATTAAAAATTTTTTATGCAAAAGTTTACATAAATGTTCTTTTTTCAGTACATTTGTTAAAGATCACTCAATTCTTGCTATTCAGGGAAAGCAGCAAACTTAAGATCCGTGAAAATGATCTACAGTGAGATGGGCATGTATGAAATGACAGTCATCAGGAAAATCTGATGTGATGGGAAAACTCAGGGTTACACATTGTTTAGAAACATGCCCACTTGTAATGAGAAGAAGAGTCCTGAAATGTTTAAGCTGAAGTCTGATGGTCTATTTTCTAGACTTGAATTGGGATGGAAGGAAACAGGAGCAGGGTCCCAGTTGGGCCTTGCTGGGAGCTCCCTTTCTTCTGTATTGAGGTTCCTAGATTCTCAGTACTATAAAACAAAGGAGCAACTTCCTCTCAAACACTCTCTGGTTCCAGTTTCTAACTTTGGGACTTTGTTGTTGAGCCATTGTGGACATGAGGTGGCTGAGCAGGACTGAGTGATACATGTTCTCTTCAACTTTGCACCCCAGAGCTAAAAGGAATTGAAGACTGAAGCTATATTGTAACAGCCATTACTTGCTGCTACAATAACATTGAACCCTGCAGGGAGTCCTGTCATATTCTTGGCCCAAACATGTCCAAAGCAATAATGTCCTTCTAGTTGTAAAGTAATACTCTAGTGGAAAAACAAATCAAGAGTAAATGTTTTTCTTTTCTTGTTCTTTTTTCTTTTCTTTTTTTTTTTTTTTTTTTGAGAGAAGGTCTTTCTTTGTTGCCCAGGCTGGAGTAGAGTGGCATGATCACAGCTCACTGCAGCTTCAACTTCCCAAGCTCAGGTGATCCTCCTGCCTCAGCCTCCCGAGTAGCTGGGACTACAGGTGTGCACCACCATGTCCAGCTAATTTTTGTATTTTTTGTAGAGACCGGGTCTTGTCATGTTTCCTAGGCTGGTCTCAAACTCCTGGGCTCAAGTGATTCTCCCACCTTGGCCTCCCAAACTGCTGGGATTACAGGTGTGAGCCACGATGCCCAGCCTCAGTAAACTATTTTTCAATGCTGAAAAAATAGCCCTGTAAACTTTTTCTATTTTGCCTTACAAGGATAGGTATTGTATTTGGTCAAATCCTATATTACAAACATTTAATTTAACCACATGCTGTGATGCTTTACATTTCCAGCCTCTCATTGAAATAGGGTGTTCCACATACATTGATTTTTTTCCTGATGCATGCCTTATAAGTAATTATATTAACAATTTATTGATCACCCTGCATGTGAAACACTGTAATAAACAAATCCTTAGGTTTTATTTGAATAATTTTTGATAAAAAGTTTCTCTAAAGTGCATCATACATATTCATTCCTTCATGCACAGATTCTATAAGACAGAAAAGTGTGAGTGTCCTGGAATCATGCTGACGTGTGTCAGATGGTTTTCTCTGTATTAGAGGCTCTTACACTAAGCTGCCTCTGCTGCCTCTTCACTTACTGTCAACTATCCCTTCTCAGCAGTTCACTTTTGAACAGACCAACATTCATCTGATTCTCTGGGAAACTCGACAACCAAGCTTGTTACTTTATGTGCAGGTCTAAACTGGTAAATTCTGAATTTGACCTTCATGCTACTATCCCAGAGAAAAAGTATTTGGGCTTGAGACAGCAAATTTCTGCAATTCCCAGAAACATTTCTGATGCCTCGCTTCTCTTGGCTGTGTCCTGGAAGGCTGAGACTTTGCCAAATTAACTGAGGAGTTAATAGGTATAAGTTACTACCTAACTCTTTGTTGCATCCTTTACACCATAATTATAATGGATGTAACCAAGGCTTGGTTTATAATGGTTTGTAACCAAAGCTTGTCATCGTTTAGTAGAACGTTTCCTTGCAGGATGAGAGATGAGAATGCCGGTGTGCTGATCTAACCCACCAGACAAAACTTTTATTTTCAATTTAGATATTCTAATGTTGCTGTAAAAAAAAAAAAAAAAAAAAAAAAAAAAGGAAAGAGTATTTTGAATAATCCCCAAACCATAAATATAGAAGAGCAAATATCAGTCTTCCTTCTCCCAAAGTCCTAAACCAAACCTGATAAGAAGGGGCAGAAGAAAAAAAGGAGACAGGGTAATTTCTGACTTTGAAAAATAACAGAGAAAGTCAATGTCAGGGAGCTGCTAAGATGCCGTTATTTACTAGGTTAAGAGGAAGCCAAGGGCTAAGGTATTTTTCTTTCCATGTGAACTTTCTGCTCACCTTCATGTGGTGTTTTTCTGTTTTTAAAAGTTCATGCTTCGCTCTCTTTCTGTTTGTGTCCTCTCCCTTCCTTGTATGTTTCTCATGACATACAACAGGGCTTATAATTTGCTATTTATAATTTTGACTATTTCATTTAAAGAGAACCTACTGCTAATATCTCAGGGTTTGGAAAAGATTTTTTTTTTTTTTTTTTTTTTGCACTAGCTGATTCATGAACATAACTGAATTGAGATAATAATTTAAACAGAAGAGCCCAGTGGTTTTGCCCTCAGTAGATTTTAGACTATAGTGTTTTGTGGTTATTCTTACATGCTTATTTTACAAAGCTGGAAGGGAAACTTCCTTTATCACTGAGGATAAAACTTTGCCAACGTGTTAAAAAATTTGCTAAATGCAAAATGTATTTAGGCATTTGTCTTGCTGTTTCAGGATAGTATTGCTTCATAGCACCCTATTTTTATTGCCATTCCCTTAATTCTCCCAGATTACTTGGTTGTTGACGAATACAGTAACTTTCACCCCCGGACTAGGGCTCTGCCTACAAGGCCATATTGTGCCTTTAAGTTTCTTAAATTCTGTCTGGAGCAGAAAGTTTTGTAGAAGCAGAAACAAGGGTGCTTTTTCAATATATAAGGGAGATTTTAGTGTCACTTCACTTGTGAACGAATCACCCACTCACAGCCTTTCTTCTACTGACAGGACAACAGTCTCCCGAGAATGACAACACCATCAAGGACCTGCTCCCAGAAGATGCTGGGATCGACCACCAGACAGTTCACCAGCTGATCACAGTGCTCATGAAGTTCATGGCCAAGGACGAGAGCAGCGCCGAGTCAGACATCAGCAGTGCAAAGGCCTTCAACACGGTCAAGCGACACCTGTACGTCTTACTCGGCTATGACCAGCAGGAAGGTTGCTTCATGATTGCACCTCAAAAAATGCGCCTGTCAACTTGCTTTAATGCATTCATTGCAGGAATTGCCCAAGTGAGTGTAATAACAGCTTTCGGGAGTCACACCCTTATACTTTTAGTAGAAGCAAGGCATTACGTACTGTGTAGCCAACACTGGTTCAGCATAAAGGTTTGTACAAATTGCTTGGTGTTATGCAGGAGTATGTGGAGGGGAATGTGAAGATTAGTAAGAATTGGTAGTCTGACTGAGAAATAGTGAGAGAGAGAATGAGAGAGACTGTGTGTGTGTGTGTGTGTGTGTGAGAGAGAAAGAGAGAGATATGCTAACCTTGTAGCTTATGAAGAATGTCTGTACCTTGATATGATAGTTACATAATCATTTTAGTATATTTGGTTTCTTTTCTTTTCTTTTTTTTTTTTTTTGAGACCGAGTCTTGCTCTGTCGCCCAGGCTGGAGTGCAGTGGCGTGATCTTGGCTCACTGCAAGCTCTGCTTCCCGGGTTCACGCCATTCTTCTGGCTCAGCCTCCCAAGTAGCTGGGACTACAGGCGCCCGCCACCACGCCCGGCTATTTTTTTGTATTTTTAGTAGAGACGGGGTTTCACTGTGTTAGTCAGGATGGTCTTGATCTCCTGACCTCGTGATCCGCCTGCCTCGGCCTCCCAAAGTGCTGGGATTACAGGCGTGAGCCACCGCGCCCAGCCAGTATATTTGGTTTCTAGATCACTGTGCTCATTTTTTTTTCAATTGCTAACTAAAAATACTTAAATTTGGTTAATTCTATATTAAAAATTATAATTTTAGTTTATATTAATTTCAATTGTGTCTTACTGAAGAAATCTTTCCAGTTAAAAGGAGTTTCTAATATTCACATGTTCCAATATTTTGTTTAGTGTAAAACAGCTGAAGTTGGAGCTATGGAAAGGCTTGTTTTCTCTGTGTGTTTCAGCTACTTTCCATTTGGTTTTACACACTCAAATTTACATTTATCTATTAAAATTGCCATTTTATTAAACATTTTCTTTCACAGTAACACAAAAAAAAAAAAAAAAAGAAAAAAAGAATTGGTAGCCTGGTATCATCAAGGGAGTGTGGGAGATTTTTTTGTTTTGTAAAATATACCTACAATTTGCCATTTTAACGGTTTTAAGTGTATAGTTCAGTGGCGTTGAGTACTTTTATGTTGTGTAACCATCACCACTGTCCATCCTCAGACGTTTTTATCATCCTAAACTGAAACTCTGTATCCATTAAACAATAAGAGAGTATAGGATTATTTTTTGTGGGTGTGGTTTTATTTATTTATTTATTTATTTATTTATTTATTTATTTATGTTTTTGAGACGGAGTCTCGCTCTGTTGCCAGATTGGAGTGCAGTGGCGCAGTCTCGGCTCACTGCAAGCTCCGCCTCCTGGGTTCACACCATTCTCCTGCCTCAGCCTCCCAAGTAGCTGGGACTACAGGCACCTGCCACCGCGTCCGGCTTATTTTTTTGTATTTTTAATAGAGATGAGGTTTCCCCGTGTTGGTCAGGCTGGTCTTGAACTCCTGGCCACAAATGATCTGCCCACCTCGGCCTCCCAAAGTGCTGGGATTACAGGCATGAGCCACCGCACCTGGCCTTTTTTGTTTGTGTTTCTGTGGTTTTGTGTGTGTGTGTGTGTGTGTGTGTATGTGTGTGTGTTTTAAAAAAAACCTTTTCCTTTTTTGGTTTCAGGTGGAGAGAGCTGAATTAATCATACAACTTATCTTTTTGCCACACCATCATCACTGGCTTTTCCATGTGTGTCTGCTACTTCTAACTGTTGTATTGCATGCCATGGTGGACAGACACCATACTTCACTCATCCATTCCCCTAGTGATGGACTCACATTGCTCCCAATGCCTCACTACCCCAAACAGTTCAGTAATAGGCATCTATGTGTACGCACCTTATCAGCCAATGTGAGAATTCCTTACGGAGATGCATCCAGAAGAATTGCTGGGTCGTAGGGTAAATGTATGCCTAATTTGGTCAGTGCTACAAATCTCACTCTCCAGTACAGCTGTACCAATCTGTAAAAATACAGGACTTGGGGCTAGAGAGATGCGGATATGAATTTCAGCTCCGCCTCTGTTATTAGCTGCTAGGGCTTAGGCACTCTCTGCTTGCTTGCTTATTGGTAACACAGATTTCCTTTTTTGATAGATTAGAGAAAACCTATTGCAAAGCACCTTGATTCATGCCTGTCTCATGGTAGGAACTCGATAGATGATAGCTGTTATTGTCAGTTAGCTCAAATAGAGATTGTAATGTAATGAACAAAGATAAGCAGTGTGAGAGCAATGTGCATGTAGTCGTCCTGTGCTGATGCTGATAACTGGATGGATCACCGCTTTTTCTCAGCTGTCACTGTTTCAGATACCAAACCCTCCCTCCCTCTTCTCCCCACCCTCTAAATCCACATTATGCATATTTACTTTAGAAATAAAAGCTAAAAGGCCAGGCATGGTGGCTCATGCCTATAATCCCAGCACTTTGGGAGGCCGAGATGGGCAGATCATGCAGTCAGGAGTTCAAAACCAGCCTGGCCAATATGGTGAAACCCTATCTGTACTAAAAAATACAAAAATTAGCCAGGCGTGGTGATGTGCGCCTGTAGTCCCAGCTACTGGGGAGGCTGAGGCAGGAGAATCGCTGGAACCTGGGAGGCAGAGGTTGCAGTGAGCCAAGATTGCACCACTAAACTCCAGCCTGGGTGACAGAGTGAGACTCCATCTCAAAAAATATATATATATGTATATATAAGCTAAACATTAAAAATTAAATTTTTATATGGGGTTTATATAACTCCAGAAAACCTGTGTCAAAAATAACTTCCTAATATTTTGGCATTTATTGCTCCCTCCATTTATATACATAAATTTCATACTCAAATACGTATGTCCACATATTTTTACAATAATAGGTTCATATTATACATACTGATATATATGCCACCTTTTAAAAATTTTTTTGTTTCAATGAGTTTTTGGCAAACAGGTGGTGTCTGCTTACGTGGTTAAGTTCTTTAGTGGTGATTTCTGAAATTTTGGTGCAACCTTTTTAAACCTAAAATTTTTTATGAAGTTTATATCATGTAAATAAATTTGTGTCATATTCTGTGTAATGCTTACATAGTATTCTGTAGTTATACAAACAGTATTTTATTTGTCTAATCCCATATTATTGAATATGGAGGTTGATTTCAGTTTGGGGTGACTATAAACAAAGCCATGTTGAATTTCTTTAACATACATTTTGGAACACTTGTCTGATTATTTCTTTGGGATATATTTAATGGTTGTATTGGAGGTATGGGCTTTTTCTTTCTTTCTCTTTTTTCCTTTTTTTTTTTTTTTTTTTTTGAGACAGGGTCTCACTCTGGTAGCCCAGGCTGGCGTGCAGTGTTATGATCATGGCTCACTGCAGCCTCGACATCCCAGGCTCAGAGGATCCTCCCAGTTCAGCCTCCCGAGTAGCTAGGAGTATAGGTGTGTGCTACCACACCGAATTAACTTACTGTATTTTTGGTAGAGACGGGGTTTCGCCATGTTGCCTGAGCTGGTCTCATACTTTTGGGCTCAAGCAATCTGTCTGCCTCAGCCTCCCAAAGTGCTGGAATTGCAGGCATGAGTCATTGCACCTGGCATGTGCTTTTTCTTATTCCTGAATGCATATTGCTAAATTGTTCTCCTGAAAGATTGTACCAAGTTTGGTTGGTATAATACTTGGTTCAAAGATTGAACCAAGTATTGCCGGTTGTCCATGAATTCCCATTTCTGCAGGTGGTTACCAATATTAGGTTTCTTCATTGTCTAGTTTAACTCTGGTTAATAGTTGAATGGATAAAATTTTATTTTCAATAGGTACTGAAATAAATAATTAATTAGATTAAAACTATTTTCATTTACAAGTTTCAAAAATTTTTTGTGAGGTTGGACTTTTCCTCCTTCTTGCATACTAGCCATTACTTTTAATATTTTGTGGGGTGCCTATTAAATATTTTGCCTGTTAAAAATTTTAACCACTGGGATGGCTCACATTTTTCCTTTTGACTTCTGAGTGTTCTTTGTAGCTTTCCATCAGTTGTTAATATTTTTTCTATTTCAGGTTATGGACTATAACATTAACTTGGGAAAACACCTTCTCCCCTTAGTGGTTCAGGTGCTCAAATACTGCTCTTGTCCTCAACTCCGGCATTATTTCCAACAGCCACCTCGTTGCTCCCTCTGGTCACTAAAGCCTCACATCCGGCAGATGTGGTTGAAGGCCTTGCTTGTCATCCTTTACAAGGTGAGCTGGGTGGTCACTGCTGTTTTAGATGCAGTGGTTCTCTTAGAGAGCATGCAGCATAAGGAGAACACCTGAGTCTTTAGTTGAAAATTTTGTAGAATAAAAGTTTGACCTTTGGAAGGAAGATCAGGATATGCAATCACTGTTAAGAACCAAAGAGCTATTGAAATGAAAATAGAAACGGGAGGCCCTGTCGATACATGCTCTAAAAATGTTTAAAACAAAGAATGATAAATGGTAGGCTATTGATCAAGAACCTCTGTTTATAGTGTTTATACTCAGTCTCATATTTTATCTAAGTATTAATTATTATTTCAGAAAACAAGGAAGATATCTGAAATTGTATTCACCCGCTAAATGTTTATGCCAGATAATTTTCTTGAAAAGAACTGTAACTATGAACTGGCATGCCTTGCTGTCAGTGGTTTGGTGAAGGAGGAAAGGAATATAGTCCCTTGTAAAAATAAGGCCATGGAGGAGGGCGTGGTGGCTCACTCCTGTAATCCCAGCACTTATGGGAGGCCGAGGTGGGTGGGTTGCCTGAGTACAGGAGTTCGAGCCCAGCCTCAGCAACATGGTGAAATCCTGTCTCAGCAAAAAATTAGCCAAGCATTGCACATGCCTGGTCCCACCTACTTGGGAGGCTGAGGTGGGAGGATCACCTGAGCCTGGTAGGTTGAGGTTGCAGTGAGCTATGATCACACCACTGCACTCCAACCTGGGCGACAGAATGAGACCCTGTCTCTAACTAAACAAATAAATAAGGCCATGAGCAGAATCTCTTTCTACTTCTCTCTCTCTCTCTCTCATATATATATATTTATCCCCAAGAGATACTGCAAACAGTATCTGGCAAGATCAGGTGGAAAAACTTACCCTTTAAAATAACCATTTATCTTTTTCTCCCTCATTTCATTGGGCAGTATCCATACCGAGACTGTGATATCAGCAAGATCCTGCTGCATCTGATTCACATAACAGTCAATACACTCAATGCGCAGTATCATAGCTGCAAGCCCCATGCCACGGCAGGACCTTTGTACAGTGACAACAGTAACATAAGCAGATACAGCGAAAAAGAAAAAGGTACATATCTAAATTGCATCCCAAACCTAGCTTCAATACATAATAGATTTCTGGACAATGTTTTCTTATTAGATACAGGAGTGTTCCCAGATATCATTCTGAAGTAAAAAGAAAATCACTTTCTTAATTTTCCAGCCTCCCATGAATGTTGCTGCTTTAACTTTAAAATTGAGCATTCGAGAGGAATAATTGATATGCTTCTAAAACCTATATCGTAAGAAATAATATTTTGTAAAATATTTTCTGCTGTTTGATTCAGGAACCTTCATAAGCCTTTTCTTACGTATTAGAAGCGTCTCGGTTTTGGGCTATAAAGTAAGTCTTGGTTGGCACACAGTGGAGCCATTCTTCATAGGTCTCTAGTTTGCCCCTGACCTTTGTGCTCATACAGTTTCAATGGAGTCTAAGTTTGCTGAAGTGCTTTTTCCTAGCCTTTTAATGCAATACAAAGTGATTCAAAGCAAGGGAAATGAAACATTTTTGCTGCATAGGTGTAAGTTATCTCCACTATAAACACTTTTTTCTATTGCTACCTTTTTCTAAAAGGAGGCAGTAGAATGCAACTTTAGCTAGAGTAAAATTGCAGCCTGTTTTCAGGTGCGACATAAAGGACCAGGGTGTATATTTTCAGTTTTTAGTGGAAATCATGGCTGACTAGATTTTAAATTGACATCATTTAATCTAGTCTTTGGAGAAAACCAAGTGTCCAATGACCCTTTGTGAGGTTAGTAGAGTCTCTTTTGGTAGGACTGCTCTGGAGATGTCTCAAAAGTGTACATTGTAGCTGGTGTTCCACTGTTTATTATTGCTGAATGTTCCAGAAATCTAGTTTGGCTACAGATGGAACTCGAGAACTAGGTTTTTTAAGTTCTGGTACCATTCAGATCCTTCCTGAAGAATATTTTGTCTACCAGTTTAGGGTTTGGTCTCTGGGAAATTGGGGAGATCTGTTAAGCTATGGATGTTTTCAGTGTGGGCTTAGTGTTTGGGCCAAACCCTGATGAACCTTTCTGGATGGGAGGCGCCATCTTGTGGTCTTTCAGTATTGATTGTTCAATGCGTTTGGAAAATCACTTCAAAGTTATGTAATGCAAATCACGTAACTATTGGTTGGAAAAACTGCATTTTTCAAAGGATATTTTTCCAAAAAGGAAATAGAGAAGTAAAACAGATTATTGTGTTGCATTTTCCCAGAAACATGGGAATTTGATAGGCGTTCCCATCTTTGTGGATGTTCACTGGGTTTAAAAACAAATTCATTTTGATTGTTAACATTTATTTTTATTTAATTAAAAAGTTTAGTATGGTCATTTCACCTAAAATTTACTGCTTCAAGTTTCATTTACTTGTAGAATTTTGTGCATTAGAACAGGACGAGTCCTTAAAACTTGATGCATGTAATGCCCTTATGCTAAAAAAAAAACCTTGAATAATCATAATCACACCTGAGCCTCATCTGTCACATACATAGATGTACATACAGGCCAAACATTATTAGTTCAGTGATATTCAACTTGAATAATAGGTTAACTCCATTTATGGTGCTATTAGATGCATTTTAGTAACCTTTTCTGTTGCCGCTTTGTACGTGGCTTTCGCCTTTCAAAAGAATGAAAGAAGAAAATTGGTTAAGTAAACTTTGTGGGTTGCAACATATCAATTCTTTCCTCATTAACATATTTTGGGGTTTATCTTGCATTTTAAAATGGCCACATGGGTATAGAAGGGAGGACATAGAAACAAGTTCAATAGGCATTCGAAGTGACCGATTTGTTTATGTAAGATTAAGGATCGTAAGCATCAAAGATTCTTTCTGGGATTCATGAGATCTGTAATAGTTACACGTGGTAAACTCCTCAGAGAAGAGTCTTACTTTAATAGGAGGAAATGTTATTTTCTGTTTTCTTTTTCCTTTGTTTACTCTTTCAGTCCATAATCATTCGTGGAGCTTTTGAGATGACAAGTGGCTTTTCTAAGCTTTTTCTGTGTGTTGCGTGTCTCATTATCAAATGTAGAGTACAGTATTTTGCATTCACACCATATAAGGTGCATGTACTGTTAGGCTGTGTCTATGCCAGTTACCAAATCCCAGAAAGGCAGATTTTTTTTTTTCTTTTTTGGAAAGGCCAAGATCCACTCATTTTGTTTAATTTCCTTTCGCCAAATCAGCCTGAAAATCCACGCAACACAGGCAAGTCCAAGCAGTGTCACAGGCTCCCGGAAAAAGTAGCTGACATCTATGTGTCATCTGGTGTTAAGCGTACTGGAAAAGTTTCCCAAAAAGGCACTGTTGGACTCCCAAGAAGCCTGTCTTTAAAAATGCTGCCAATTGTCATGTGAAAAGTGACGGGCAATCTTGTAACAGCTTCCTCTGTCCAATAGATAGATAATTTGATGCCTGGATGAAATACCAACCCATAGCTAGACTTGGGCTGGTGCAGAAACTACCCCAGACCTTGTTCCATAATGCTTTCATTGAAATGCTTGTGTAGACACAGCCTAAGAGAGAATAACCTCTTAAGTGTAATTTTGACTTTCTCTCCCCAATTAGAAGAAGATAGTGTTTTTGATGAATCTGATATTCATGATACACCTACTGGACCCTGCAATAAAGAGTCTCAAACTTTTTTTGCAAGATTGAAAAGAATAGGCGGCAGCAAAATGGTGAAATATCAGCCGGTTGAGATGAATGTTCAGAGAAGTATGAATTTTTTCTCTTAGTAATTTTATGCAGAAATGTTGTACTCTACCGTTTGTTTGGGGTGAAATCTTAATTTTATTATGTTACTACACATTTTAATACCGTTGATTTATATATATGTATGCACAAACAGTATATATATATACACAGTTATATATATACGTGAATCGACAGATACATCATTAATGTCATGATCGTCTTTGAGGGCCATTGCTTGATTTGATTTGTTGCAAAATGTTTGCTTCTCTTCCACACGATTTGAATACAGTTTCCTAGATCTGCCTCAGCCAAAAAATGATCCCCTCTCCTATGCACAAATGAACAGAGCTGAGGAATTATCCCAAAGTCCGATTTTGGAAATCAGATCTTAAACTGCCATTTTGGTGTCTTTCATTCCTAAATTTTCCAGTTTTTGAAATTAGAACGAACCTTCCAAAAACTTGGCCAGAAAATTCGTTTTCCCTCCTGGTGGAGCTGGGATTGTGATGATGATTTATGCCAATTGTATGCCCAAGGATGAGGGGAAAAAATGGTGAAATCTCCAAGTAAAATAGTACTAGCTTTTTCTGTTTTGATCAGGTGAAATAGAACTGGCTGAATATAGAGAGACGGGTGCATTACAAGACAGCCTTCTCCACTGTGTGAGAGAAGAAAGCATTCCGAAAAAAAAGCTGCGCTCTTTCAAACAAAAATCTCTTGATATAGGGAATGCAGACTCGCTTTTGTTTACATTAGACGAACATCGTAGGAAGTCGTGCATAGATCGGTGTGACATAGAGAAGCCTCTGACCCAAGCTGCGTATGTCGCACAAAGACCAAACGACCCTGGACGTTCTAGACAGAACTCTGCTACGAGGCCTGACAATAGTGAAATCCCCGAGAACCCAGCTCTGGAAGGGTTTCCAGATGCTCGAAGGCCTGTCATACCCGAGGTTAGGTTAAACTGTATGGAGACATTTGAGGTGAAAGTTGACTCGCCAGTAAAGCCTGCTCCTAAAGAGGATTTAGATCTGATAGATCTGTCCTCAGATTCAACATCGGGGCCTGAAAAACACTCTATACTCTCAACCTCCGACAGCGACTCTCTTGTATTTGAGCCTCTTCCCCCTCTCAGAATAGTCGAGAGTGATGAAGAAGAGGAGATGATGAACCAAGGCAATGACGGCTCCTCTGCTAAAAATGCTGCCTCCTGTCCTGCCATCCCCAGCCATCCCTCCGTCCTCAGCCTCAGCACAACTCCGCTTGTGCAAGTAAGTGTGGAGGATTGTTCCAAAGACTTTTCTTCTAAGGACTCAGGAAATAATCAGTCAGCAGGGAACACGGACCCTGCCCTCATCACTCTGGAAGACCCTATGGACGCCGAAGGATCCTCAAAGCCAGAGGAGCTGCCGGAGTTCTCCTGCGGTAGCCCACTAACGCTGAAGCAAAAACGAGACCTCCTTCAGAAGTCGTTTGCTCTCCCTGCAATGTCGCTGGATGATCACCTTGACCCGGGCACCGAAGGGGAGAAGCCTGGGGAGCTGATGCCAAGTTCAGGGGCAAAAACTGTCCTCCTCAAAGTCCCCGAAGATGCGGAGAACCCCACAGAAAGTGAGAAGCCTGATACCAGTGCAGAATCTGATACAGAACAGAATCCTGAAAGGAAGGTGGAAGAGGATGGAGCTGAGGAATCCGAATTTAAGATTCAGATTGTTCCCAGGCAGAGGAAGCAGAGGAAGATTGCTGTCAGTGCTATCCAGAGAGAGTACCTCGACATCTCCTTCAACATTCTAGACAAACTGGGAGAACAGAAAGATCCAGGTAAGCTCGCCTCTCTTCTTTCTCCCAGCCTTAACTTTAAGTTTGTGCATCTTGTTTGGTAGGGTACCAGCACTGAATATGCATCAGACTCAAACTCTTATAACGTCAGGGTGTGACATTATAATGGCTTCGCAATCACTCTGAATCCTTCCGGTTTAGTGGACAATGTTGGATGCAGATGTGGTTCTACTGGCTCCATAAATGTTTCTGTTTTTGTTGTTTTAAACTCTGCAGTCAATTCTTGACCACCCTTGGCAATGAGATGCACTGGTTAATTCGTATCGGGATAATCCAGGTATCATCTTAGCCTTCCTCAAACAGCAAAAGTCATTAACTTGAACTCTTTGCTTTCTTTTTTTCTCTACTCTATACTAGTGAGCTATGATATAGTCCAAAGAAGGAACCAATGTGAAGGGCTAAACTAAAGCAAACAGTGCTTGGAATGATTAAGAATTGACTCTACAATCATTTACAGGGCATACAGCTGATTGTAGATACTAACCAAATATCAGAAACCAAAAAATACCAGTTACAGCCTAGACCCTAACCCACAGTCATCACTTGGTGACGAAGTTGTCACTGCCCATGGATTTCCTGCATCAGGGCCGTTTCTTATGTTTGCTTGGAGGCATTGTTTCTAAGAAAGATAACTTGAAAGAAATGGCAAGCCCATGATCCATCTCATCCTATAACACAGTCTTCTGTAATGTTACTGTGACACTGATCAGAACCCATCTTCATTTCTTAGTTCAGATCTTTTAAAATAAGTTAATGGGGCTGGGTATGGTGGTTCATGCCTGCAATCCCAACACTTTGGGAGGCCAAGGCAGGCAGATCACAAGGTCAAGAGATCGAGACCATCCTGGCCAACATGGTGAAACCCCCTCTCTACTAAGAACACAAAAATTAGCTGGGTGTGGTGGCGCACACCTATCGTTGCAGCTACTCAGGAGGCTGAGGCAGGAGAATTGCTTGAACCTGGGGTTGCAGTGAGGTGAGATCACGCCACTGCACTCCAGCCTGGTGACAGAGTGAGACTCCGTCTTAAAAAAAAAGTTAATGGGACTTTAGGAAAAATGGAATTGGCTAGGGATGATTATTTTAGTAGATATATAGACTGTGGAAGGTTAAAAACTGGTGAAGGTCTTAAAGACCTCTAGCTTAGCCCCTCATGTTATACAGGAAGATACCGAGGCTTAGAGGAGGTGATGCACCAGGTCACATGGCCAGACAGAAGGAGTGCCTGATTCTAGTCACGTTTTCCTGCTATTCTACACAAAAGCAACTTCTGAGGGGATGCACCTGGCTTTTTTATTTGCCTCAGGCATTTCCAGAGGTTTCTAGCTGTCGTCTAGCCCATAGGACAGAGCTGTCTACCTCAAAAACGTGCTGTAAAACTCTGTTGAATGAACATTAGCGTATTCAGAAAGGGTCATGCTCCAGCCAGGCAGGGAAAAAAGGGTCCTTGTTCATAACAACAAAGTTTAAGAAGTTAAGAAGGCTTTCAGGAAAACTGGGACACCTTTTTATTGTTTGGGGCCAGGAAAATGGCTGCATATGGAAGGAGGACGGCACTGACCTAGAAATGATAGAGGTCTATAGGGCAGGTGCATACGAAGCTGAGGTCCACAGGGTGAGTCTCTGTGATGTGTAGGTTGCATGTAGGTTCTAGCGTGCAGGTTTGTGTGTGCAACTGTGTTGCCTTCTTTATTCACCCTTATGTTTGATTGTTCCCCAGACTACCAAGGAGGAAAGTGGTTTTGTGTTCATACATTTGTTAACAGAACAAGGGAAAAATACATGATAATTATAACACGTCTTTAAAATGGCATAATATATATTATTATATAACATATATATATTATACTGTCATCATAATTTTATGTCTCCATAGGGCTTTGCCTCTCACTAACTCTGATCTGATCTCTTCTGCCCCTCCTTGCTGGGCATGGGGAGGAGTCCTGTGTGCTCAGAGCATGACCCAGGCATCCCCAGACTTTCCTGCCTTCATCATCAGTAGTAAGGCAGACCCAGACACTTGCCCCTCCAAACCATCCCAAATGCACAGCCTTACCCTTGCTAACTGCCAGGAGTCCAGGACTCATCTTACTGTGCACCTCACTCTGTTTATGTCAGTCCCTAGAGTACTGGGTCATCCTTCATATCCCTCACTCAGAGCTCCACAAGGCCTTGCATACCTTCTGTTCTGAAGCTTTCTCCCTCGTTACCCTGGCTCCTGAAACCCTTCCCCTGTGTCCTAGGAAATTCATGGCCCTTTATGAGCAAAATTCCTCACACGTGTTCTCTCTCCTCTATTTCTCTTGCCTTCTGAGTCTAATGGAAACCCAGCTCTCCCCAAGGGCATTGCTTTCCCTACAGCCCATGTCACTGGACTTGGCCGGGGGCAGCATCTTCCTTATTCCACACTGCCCCTTCCAGACCCTTCCCTTCTTGTCTCTAGAAACCTTCGCTCTGAGCTGCATACCCTCAGACCACAGTACCCACTACTTGCATTGCTGTGCCATCATGAACCCTGGCTCTTCCTCACTTGTTGACAAATTTGATTCGTGGCCCTTCTTACTCTTTCCAAAATTATTCCTGCTGTAATTCCTGTGGATTTTAATATTAGTGTAGATGACACTCCTGACACTTGGTTTCCTTGAATGCATCTTCTCCAGCGATTGTTTTTTTTTATCCTCCACCTTAGCTCAGCTGCTCCAACCCATGTTCACATCGCAGACCTTATTATTTGCCAATAACTGCAACCTCTTCATGATCTTACTTTCACATCTCTCATTCTCTGATTACCATTTCTTCTCTCCCTGGATAATCATGTATTGATCCAAGTATTTTTTGCTGTCCCTCCCCTACTTCACGTCTTTTCTCCTTACTCAACTTACACTCAAGGCTATCAATGTAATTCCTCCCTGCCTGCACCCTCTCGGGCCTTTCCCTTTTGAGATTTGCTTGGCTAAACACAACCCGTGTTAAAACCAACTCTCCCTCTACCGGTACCTGCACCTATCAGGTGAATGTGACTGAGTGAAAACACATAATGCATTGTTCAAGAAGTTAAAAGAAAATTAAGAAACATGCTTGAATTCCTTAACATGACTAGTGAAAGCATAGCTCCAGGACTGGCCAGCAATAGCACATGGGCCAAATCTGCCCCACTGCCTGATTTTGCAAATGAAATTGTATGAAGTACAACTACACATGCACAAAATAAAATTTAAAAAAAGAAAAACAAAAACACACAATGTTGACTGGTATCATTTTAAATTAATGGCATGAACCTCGACTGGGTCCTTCAACCTGGCAATCATAATGTATTTTCCTGGTCCATTCACGTTTCCAATCTCTTAAATGACTATTTTATAGCTACTTTTCTCCCTGAACTTTCAATAAGTCTTCCAACTGACATAATTAAAAGGACTTTCCACAGCCTCCTACCACCTTATCTGCCCACCTTCCAGCCTCTGCACCTACACACCTGGACTTCCTGGCTGGGGCTACAGGTTAACTGTCTGTATTCCTGTCTACACCCAGCCTTTCCACATGTGGACAAGATTCTATCTCTCTAGCTTACTCAAGAATATTGGACCCTAAATTTCTCCCCTCTGTATCCTCCCTTAGTATTTTTTTTTCCTCTAAAGGACTCTTGACTTGAGCCTACAAACAATCTTATTTCTTTTTCTTAAACAAACAAAAGCACTTGATGCATGTTCTCCCAACTGTTATCCCATTTTACTTCTTTCCTTGTAGCAAAACATTTTGGAAGAGATAGTATAGAGTTGTCTCTTCCAAATTCTATTAGAATTGTCTCTTCCAAACTCTATACTAAAACATGCTAATGAATTAAAATTAAAAGAAAACAAAAACACATAATGTTGACTAGTATCATTTTAAATTTTGATATCATTTAATTTTGGTATCATTTTTAATGTTTTAGTATAGAGTTTGGAAGAGACAACTCTATACTATCACCAATTTTCTTCCATTCTATTAGTTCTAAAAGCTGTTCATAAGCCAGGCATGGTGGCACACACCTGTCGTCACAGCTACTTGGGGGGCTGAGGCAGGAGGATCTCTTGAGCCCAGGAGTTGGAGGCTGTAGTGTGCTATGATTGCACTTGTGAATAGCCACAGCACTCCAGCCTGGACAACATGGTGATACCCTGTCTCTTAAAAAAAAATCATTCCTATGAAACTTTCATTCCCACTATTTCACCCAAACAGCAGTTGTCAAGGTCACCAGTGTCCTTCACTGCTAAATCTGTCAGCAGTCAGCCATGAGGTCTGATGCTGACATATCTGCAATCTTTGACACTGTTGGTCACCCCATCATTCTCTTTGGTTCCTCTCTATCTCCCTAATGACAGAATGACTTGTGGTCTCTGTCCTTGATCCTAGTCTCTTCTCTATGAACTCACTCTCTCGATGGTCTCGTCTGGTTTTAGCCTTTACATATTGTCTCTATGCTAAGACAACCATCAGTGACCTATTGCTGGAATAATGCTGTGTAACAAACACCTCAGCAGCATACAACAGTAAATATTTATTTAGTTTGAGAGTCTATGACTCATCTGGGGATTGGCCAAGGCTTGGATGGCAAGGCTCTGCTTCTCATGCCTGCTGACCTTGAAGCCTGGAAATATTCTAATGGTGATGGCAGAGTCACAAAAGAACAAGCCCAGTTGCAGAGGCACTTTCCAAGCCTCTGGCCATGTTATTCTTGCAACCATTCTGTCAGCCAAAGCAAATCACATGGCTGAACCAAAGTCAAGAGGGGAAATATACTCTTCCTCTTTAGTGGTGGACCTTTAAAGTCACATGGTGAAAGGATGGATTCAGGGAGATATGAAGAATTGGGGCCACATCTCTCAAATATTGCATGGGACTTTTTTTTTTACTCATACTAAAATATTACCTGTTGTTTTTCTGAAATTAACATCTAACTGAGCATCCTCTATTTAATCTGGCAACCTTAATCTAACTTCAAAACACATCCAGAATATGGCACCTTCTTCTTACTTCCACTGTTTCCACCCTGGCCTGAGCCACTGACGTCTCTGACCTTGATGAACTGCTACACCCTCCTGACTGGTCTCCCACTTTATACTCCTATTACCTTCATGCTCTCTCAACACAACAGCCTGAGTGATCCTTTAAAATAGGAGATTACACCATTCTCCTGTTTGAAGCCTTCCAGTGACTCCCTATTTTGTTCACAGCAAAAGCTCAAGTTCTTTAAATTCCTGCAAAGCCCTACGTGGTCCTAGTCCTCACTGGCTCTCAACTGCATTCGCACTATTCTCACCACAATGCTACTTAGTCACAGTGACCGCTTGTGAGGTCTGTATTCCTTACCTTTGGGCCTTTCCACTGATTGCTCCCTCAACCTGGAACTGCCAGATATCTGTCTGGCTCATTCTCTCCATTCTTTTAATTCTTTGACCCAACACGAGGTTCTCTGTGAGGCCTGCCCTGGGCTATGCCCCACACTCCAGTCCTTACCTGGCATCTTGATGTCTCTCTTTCTCTTCTCTGTTTCTCTCCTACAGGGAATTGATCTTCCAACATACAACAATTTATTCACTTTTATGCATATTAATTATTATCTGTCTCTCCCCACCAAAATAAAAGCTCCTGAAGGCAAATATTTTGTTTGGTTTGTTCACTGATTGTATTGCAAGTGACTAAAAGAGAGCTGGCAAATGTCTGATGAAGGAATGAAAGGATAGCCTGACATTTTCTGCCCATCACTATAAAAAATTGAATACAAATATTTTAAGCCGAGTGGATAGCTCTATTCAGATATTCATCTTAAATTTATACAAGTAAAAGTTTCATAAAATGATGGAGGGCTGAGGAAAGATTGCCTCGCTGACAGAATCTTAGTACACTAATGATTATTACTGACCTTGTTATAGTAAGACGTTTCTTTAAAATTAAAGATACACCAAGGATTTTAATAGGCATGCCAAGGCCAGGCATGGTGGCTCATGCCTGTAATCCGAGGACTTTGGGAGGCCAAGGTGGGTGGATCACCTGAGGTCAGGAGTTCGAGACCAGTTTGGTCAACATGGTGAAACCCTGTCTCTACTAAAAATACAAAAATTAGCTGGGCATGGTGGTGGGTGCCTATCATCCCAGCTACTAAGAAGGCTGAGGCAGGAAAATCACTTGAACCTAGGAGGCGGAGGTTGCAGTGAGCTGAGTTCATGCCACTGCACTCCAGACTGGGCAATAGAGCAAGACTCCATCTTACACACACACATATACACACACACACAAATAGGCATGCCAAAACTCTAAAAGTCTTAATAATCTTTCAGAGAGTCCTTGAAAATTAGCTTTAAGCTTTTCACTAGCATTATTGGTGAGATTATTAGGCGTCAGTTGTAGCCTGTATAGAATGCAGGCCAGTAAGGGTGAGAGAAACAGTCATGCATGTTTTTGATTAGTGGTTTGGGGAGGATACCTAAGAGAAAAGTCATACCCGATCTTTACTATCTTAATGGCTAAAGTAATTTAACATTAGTCGTTATTTTATGCTTTATTAAGAGGGTTTGGGAAACTTTACAAGAATTATGCCTTTTTTGTTATCAAGAGGTTATTAATTTGGCGACCAGACCTACTCAGAAAGACCTCTGAGAATCAAAAATAGATGCGTTGAAGTCAGTGCTCAGAAGCTTTTCTCCCAGACCCTCACCTAGGATCTGTTCTATAGTTTAGCAAGTTTAATGATCATCCAATAATAGAATGGTATTTGTTTCCTTACATTGTATTTTTGTATGAATGTATGAGGTTTGCTCTCTGGCAAGAAAAAACAACTGGCACCATGACAAGGATGAGACAGAAACACTATTAAGCTTAAGAACTTGAAGCCGTTTGGGATTGACATCCCTGAATTCCAGTACAGCGTAGTCATGGAAGCCCATGGTGGTAACTCCAGGCTAGCAAGATGCTCAGTATATTCACTTCATGGTGCTGCCTAAGATGGCAAGCAGGTTTGGAAAGAAGCCAGTCAACTTTTCAGCAGGTTTTGAAAAATAATTTATGATTAACTAGAATAATGTGGGACAGAGTGTTTCCCATTACTGATAGGTGAATAAGACAATATTATATGCAGAAAAATGTCACTTTAAATTCAACATTTGTCAAATAGGAGAACCAATGACAGTCTGTTTCTTGCTCAATGCATAAAATACAAAATCTGAATTAACCATGCATATTTATTTTGGGTTGAGTACAGTCCATGCTCCTAAATCACTTAAGGGTTAGCGAAGGTTATGGGCAAGGAAACAGACAATTAGATTATAGTGTGGTAAGTCTGGAGAAGGTTAAAGACAAGGTGCTCTGTGATTACATCAAAAGCGCAACTGACCCAGCATTTTTGTTTGTATGTTTTTGTGGAGAGAAGTCGTGGAAGCCTCCCTAAAGGAGGAATTTTTCTATATAAATTGAGATGCAAATGATGAGTAGGAAATTGTCAGATAAAGGTGGAGTAGCTAGACAGGAGATAGGGATGAACTAGTAAGCATATTTAGGTCGTAGATGAAAAGAAATTCAGTACAGAAAAGTTAAGGAATTTGTTTGGGGATGTGCGTTGTGAGCAGCTGAACTTTAGCTCTGTAATTTTGCTGTCATTAATCTCCACAAGGCAGATCCATAGGTGCAGAATGTCACACAGAATCAGCTCTCCCTGGAACATTGTAATCAGTGTGTATGTAATTCCATGAAAGTAATTATTAGGCCTGGAAAATGTATAAAGATTTGAATGGTTGTAGTAGGCAAAAGGGAAAATATATAGAAAAGGTTCTTGAACTTACCTTTAATCAGTGTACTGAGTTTTAAATAATATTTCTGTTTGTAGATCCTTCTACTAAAGGACTTTCAACTTTGGAAATGCCACGAGAATCTTCATCTGCCCCTACGTTAGAAGCAGGTGTGCCGGAAACAAGTAGCCATTCCTCAATATCAAGTAAGATTTCCTCTGCTGATTATTTCAGCTGTACTTTTATTTTGGAACACTGTCTGCTGCCTTGTTTTCAATTTTTCCAATCTTGGTATTGTATATATTTTAATGGTGCATCAGCTTCCTTGGTGACAGTATGTTGTATGTTCTCAGAGACCCTGAGGTGTAGGATGGCCCACTTTCATCCATATCACTAGTGTTTGATAAATCACTATGGTTGCTGACTGGCCAAATACCCTAATTTGTTAAGGAATGATCACTGAATTCCATTATTCAATAAAATAAAAATTGTATAACCTGAACATAAAACTGGTTCTGAGGCACATGAAAAGCATTGTCTATGGCAGAATTTTACATGGAACACTTATTTAATTTGAGTCGCCTCCCTTATTGTGATCTAGGTTATCGTAAAATAAATGTGTGATATATCATATTCCCAAAGTCATGACTGAATTTAGCTCTTTTGGATTGGAGAGTAGAAATGGCATGACATTTTACAGGACCTGTAGAAGGCAAGTATTTTGAAACTGGCTTCTGTCACTGGGTCCTAGATTTTGTCCATGAGAGCTTGAGTTCCACTGAAAGTTCTGTAAGGGTGTCTATCTGTCTCAGTGGGGTTAATTATGAGACCTTAGCATGAAACATTCTTACCAAGAATCAGAGATACGAACAGAGGTGCAACTTCTATAAACCTTTGTCATATGTGCTGATAAATGTTGTGTTCCATGTGGACATTGCCTGAAAAGCTATTTAATAATTTTCATTTGACCATCTTTTGATGATCCTGAAAAAAACAGATAAAGATCTTAAATATTGGACTGGTAGTTTGGAACATCATCATCTTCATTGTTCATTCATTCATGCATTCATTCATTCAGCAACTATTTATTAAGTGTCTGCTGAATGCCAGACACTGTGCTTGGCACTGGAGGTCAAAAGTGAATAAATAAAACCCCACTTGTTCTCCAGGAGTTTGCAGTCATAATAGTAATTATAGCTACTATCTACTTAACATCTATCATGTGCTAGGCACTGTGCCAAGTGGCTCACACACATTGTTATCTGATCCAGTTCTGGCATCAGCACATGCATGATAGATGTTGTTGGCCCCCCCATTTTAGAGATTAGGTAATTGAGGTCCAGAGAAGCTAAATGACTTGCCTAAAGTCAAATACCTACTAAGTGATAGAGTCAGGAATTGATGCTAGGCCCTTTAGACTTATGAACCCATGTTCATTTTTAGTATACCACACTTCTTTTAAATAATTCAAATTCAGTCATAATAAGTATTATGGAAATTCTAAGAAATAGTTTCCAAATGGCAGTTATTTGCCCTTTTGGTAGCAAAGAAGAATGGCCAGTTCTGAATCTAATTATTCTTCTTCTATTACAAAAATCTGTTTGATCACATGATAAAATGCTAATTTTATGTCCACATACTAAAATCACGAAAGTGTATCTTCTCCTAATTTGTATGAGTTATCTTTAATAAAAGATAGTGGGCTGGGTGCAGTGGCTCACGCCTGTAATCCCAGCACTTGGGAAGCTGAGGCAGGAGGATCACTTGAGCCCAGGAATTTGAGACCAGCCTAGGTAACATAGTGAGGCCCTGGTCTCTAAAAAAAAATTAAAAATTAGCCAGTCGTGGTGGTGCACACCTGTAGACCCAGCTACTGGGGAGGATAAAGTGGGAGGATCGCTCGAGCATGGGAGATGGAGGCTGCAGTGAGCTGTGATCGTGCCACTCCACTCCAGCCTGTGCACCCTGTCTCAAAAACAAACAAACAAACAAAACAGAAGGAATAAGATAGTGAATTAGTGTATAATTTGAAATAGGATTATTAGCTCAGTAGGACTCAAATGCTAGTTAAATATACCATAAAATGAATTTACAAATATTTCATGATCCCAAAGTCATCATTGATCTAGACTTTGGATTTAGCTTAGCACTTCATTAGATTTCCACCTTTTCTCCTCCTTGCCATTGAAAGCATGCATTCTATAGCTCTTGGTGGTGTGTTCTTGGAGGCATCATGCTTGGTACCTTATACACTGAGCTAAACATTAAGGGATTTTATTCTCAGGGAATTCTGCTGTCTTTAAAAACACCTGAGAATTGAAGAAATTATTCAATCATTAGAGGTTTTAAATTTTTCTTTGAGTCTTACTAGATGCTGCTAATTTTTAAATTTGTTACATCTTTGAAAAGAATTCTGCTTTTGAATTTTACTTAAAGCTGTGCTTTTCAAGTGAGTCATAACATTGTAAGTTTTACCAATCAGCGACAAAAACCAGAGATGTTTAGTATTAGGTTGAATGGTCATTTCCGTGAATTCGGTTAATATTGACTTTAAGACACAAGAATTCCCATTACATCCTTCCCTTTTGATCAGTTTATCAGCTGGTTATTTTGTAGCTAAACATGTTGTGACCACCATTAATCAAACAGCATGCTAGTTACATTAAAAATAATGTTATAATTGATTTCACATCACACCAAGTTGCCACCTTGGTGCCATGATTGTGAAACCTGTGTATAACATTGAAGAGTTTCCAGGGGCCATGCAGTCATCCCGGTCTCTACCATCCCTTTCTAGGGTGAGTAGTTGATAGCTTCAGTTTCTGAAATTGTTCTTATAGCACAGAGGATAACCACAAGTTGTCAGATATACAAGGTATTTGGGGTCATGTAGAAAAGTTGCATCCATGATGCTCTGCCTCTCTCACTGGGCTGGTTGGTAGGGATTGGCGGGACTGCTGGGAATAGGACCAGAGGCGGCTGCTTTCCAACTCAGCAATCTACTGGCAAAAGTGTTTTTCATTGTTTTCTGGTTTGGCAATGCTAATAACTTGACATTTCACTAATGGGATATGTTTCAATGCTTAACTTACAGGATAAAAATGTTACCACTTTTTAAAAACAAAGATGTGTACTAGAATATACTCATGGAATGTTGTTTGATTCACATTTTTCAAACAGTAGGCAGAGGCTCACATGGAAATTGAAAACAACATTGACTTTGGAGTTGATATGTTTTGGTTTTAGGACCACCTCAGTTGCTGACTGGTTCCAAGTCATATAATTTCATTTGCTTCAATTTCTCTCTCTAAAAATTGGGGTTGATATGTGTCATCCTACCCTAAAATATACATGCACACACACACATCATGCACACATGCACACATACACAAGGACCTCATAGGGCTGTGAGGAAGATGGAAATAATATATGTACAAGCTCCTTTAAAGAAAGTTAAGCCATATGTTTAAATTTGTTATTTGTCTTAAATCCTTTTTAGAACATGACAGAGTATATAATTTAAAAACTGGATGAAGATAATCATATTTCATTCAGTTGTAACTGAGATAAATATTTACAGGCGACAAATCAGTGCTAATGGGCAGTGTTACCATCTTCACTGTGTGAAGAAAGGTGTCCGGAACAGCAGAGTGCCTTAGTTTTTCATTTGAACGGAAGCATACAATTTACCAAAAATTATGAATAACGAATGAAGGGTCAATTAAAATTCTATATGGATGTGTGGAGCCTTTGTTTGCTGTGGAAATTTATTATTATAATCGTCTCCTAATTTCCTCCATCTAGCTCAGTATAGGCAGATGAAAAGGGGATCCCTGGGAGTTCTGACAATGAGCCAGTTAATGAAGCGGCAGCTGGAGCATCAGTCTAGCGCCCCCCATAACATCAGCAACTGGGACACTGGTGGGTCAAGCTTTTTCTTCTCGTTCTACCTCTCGGATTAGCGAATGCTACTTTCTCTGTGTCCACTCTGCTCCCTTGTTAAAGAATAGATTTTCTCTCATGTTCTTTGGTTCAGATAATTTTTTCAAAACCACCTAAGGTAATTAGTAAGTCTATTTAAACTTCCCAAGTGTTCTAGAGTGACACGCTCTTCCGTTGAGGCTGGCCCAACTCTTGTTCTCTCTAAGACCCAGATTCCACATATTAGTTATTGATCTGGGGAGGAGGGAATGGAACTATGGTTTCATGATGCAAATAAAAAAGAAAACACACAGCAGATTATCAATATTCTCTGTTGTATAAACTACAAAGTACCCCCTAAATAAGGGAATATTTATAGTAATGACAATAGCGATGACAATTGTCAGCTTAGTGACATCATGATCTGCCAGTAGGTTTGGGAATATGAGTTCTGTGTTTTAGCCAGCAGGGTCACCAGGTTGCAGCCGCACACCCCCATGCTCATAAGATGGAACTGCATCTAACCTCAATTTTAAAGTAAGAATTGACTGCCATGACATGTCTATTCTAAACATGATCACTCTGTATTTTCTAAACTTTGTTACCACGTTTTGTACATGTACTACCTTATCAAGCTAGTAGTACAGTCGCAATCCTCTTAAGTGCCCGCATTTTCTGTTTTTTATTTTTTCCTATAATTAAATGGGTCATTTGAGTTACAAGATTACATATGTGAAAACACCTTGCAACATGCATGCACCACTAAAATGTAAGGGCTTATTATGGTAATATGCTCTGGGGCCTACCCTTGGATCGGACTCTTTTGGTATCGTGGTTCATACTTTCTGGCTGCCGTGATATGAGATTATTTTAATATTCTTCCTGATGACTATGAATTATAATACCCACAAAAGCAAAATATTGAGATACTTTCATTTTCTTCAAAGCCATAGTATTTATATACATAATTTTACTTGCCCTCATTATTCTGAGAGAGAGAGAGAGAGCTCTAGTCTAGATAACTAAATCCTACACAGCATAACCAATCTCACATTTAACAGATAGTTTCAACTCTCCTGGACTTTATAAGGGTTCTTAACATTTTAAAGGTTTAGTGTTTTCTCTTCATTTTAGTGATATGTTGTAGTGAGCAGTGAATAGCCAAGAGCCAACAGGCAGGGGAGAGAAGGAGAAAGACTGGACAGCCATCCTCAGGAGTTCACTGGGTTTGAATGAAGTCTTTCTGCCTACACCAAAGAGGACTGTGCTTTCTTCTTTATGGAGATGAAACTATGTAAGGAACTGAGAATGGCAGCTTTTGTTTGATTAGGTTTCCAATAATTAAATGCTGATGTGAGGGCTCTGAAGATGATTTTACCTTGCTACTGTTTTCTGCAGCAGGTAGCTCAGCCTAAGCTAACCAACCTGTTTAGATTCCAACTACAATGACAACCTAGTTTGATGGACACAGTAGTTATAAAAGGCAAACTGATCTCAATTTTCAGTCCAAATTTTAATCTAAGAAAATCTACATGATGCCAAATAACCCATTTAATGGAATTTTTCACTTTTCAACTAAATTTCAACCTTGTTCATGTCACTCTGGTTTCTCATTTAGTATTTCCCATTTATATGCTGTCTGAATTTCTTTCCCCTGAGTTTTCCTGGCCCTGTTTTCTATCCTCCAAACTGGTTCTCGAGTCACCAAGTCCTATGAGTGTCATCTCAATATTCTTGTTTTGATTAGTGCCAGAAAAAGTCCTCCTCACATCCGAGCCCAGGGGAGAGTCTGTGACTGTGTAGTACAGTGTTAGGTGGCATGTCACTTTAAACTACACGTGTAGATTCAGTGACTTGCTGGTCTCCACAAGAACAAATGTGGCCATGTGGGCACACTAAGAAAGGCAACCTAAAACATGGATCTGACCAGTTAACCTCAGCACCACCAACTCTGCCCTGAGAGCTGCCTCTTCTCCACCCATGCATATGAGACCCGCCTCTTCTCCATCCATGCATGGCGCCATGACTTACAGCTTTGCCTCATCTTTCATGTGAACAAACATTTTTGAAGCACCGTGCCTCCATTTTTGCCCCCTCCCCCTTATTCCTGTTCCCCATCCCTTAGCCCAATGCCTGTCATTTCCTTCTACCAGTTCCACATGTTTTCAGTATGACCTTTCTGGCCATTGTCCCAAATGACACTTATGTACTTACTGATTTGCATAAAACATTTCTGTCATGGCTGTGATATTAGCCTTTCATTTCCTATCTGGAGATATGAGATTTGAACTTTTTTGGGGGGGCAGGATGGGGCGCTTGTCTGGACTTTCTGAGATAGTTTTAGATGCTGTCCGGCTTTTAGTTGCATTTCATAGAACTGAATGGCAGGTTTGTAGTGAAGCCCCAAATAACCCTACCCTAAAATCTAGGATGTGTTCTGAAAATGTTAATCATACATAGTAACAGTGACCAAACAAATGGCCCCAAGAGATGATTGGTTAAATTCTTCATGTTCTAAATGGTGCTAAGATGACCACATCAAAGACTGAAACCCTCTATTTATCCACAGAACAGATACAGCCTGGGAAACGCCAGTGTAACGTGCCAGCGTGCCTAAATCCTGACCTGGAGGGACAACCATTGAGGATGAGAGGTTAGTTGAGTCACAGAGTCTCTGACTATAAGAGCTGAAGGAGACTGGACATGTCCATCATTTGGTCACCCAGCAGGTACAGCCTTTTTCTTAGCAGCTCCATGGAGTGGGGATGACCTTTGCCCAAACACCCCCGGTGGCTGAGAGTGCGTGACATCTCATCTTTGAACATGGCCAACGGTTCTTCCTTATAGTGACTTTCTAACCCTTGCACACAAAACAAGTCTAGTCTCTTTCATTTATATATATATTTCGAGACAGGGTCTTGCTCTGTCACCCAGGCTGGAGTGCAGTGGTGCAATCTTGGCTCACTGCAACCTCCTCTGTCTCCTGGGTTCAAGTCATTCTCCTGCCCCAGCCTCCTGAGTAGCTGGGATTACAGGCATGCACCACCACACCCAGCTAATTCTTGTATTTTTAGTAGAGATGAGGTTTCACCCTGTTGGCCAGGCTAGTCACAAACTCCTGACCTCAGATTATCTACCCACCTCAGCCTCCCAAAGTGCAGGGATTATAGGCATGAGCCACCAGGCCTGGCCTCTTCTATTATTTTTGGGCATTGCTTATTCCCTCAGTCTTTTCTGGACCAGACATTCCTAGGTCCTTCAGCATTCCTTCTCAGACATATCAGTTTTCCATATCATGCCATATCTACTCTTCTGAGCATGGTCCAGCTAATCTGTATTTTTTCTAGAATATTGAGGCCATAGGCTAATAGTTTCTTTCCAGCTCTCTGAAGTATATATTGAAAAGATTCACTTGACTTGATGCTGCTCACGGAATCAAGCTGAAGGCCAGTCTGTGCTAAGGTCAGAATATTCATTTTCAAAATTAATCCCATGAATTTTAACTACCAAAGTAGTTAATTGTTACCTTTGTTCTTTTTTAATTGAGAAGGCAGATTTGCCTATCATTGGCAGAAAAACAGAATACCCAGAAAGAACTATGATCCCATCTCACAACTAGGCTTTTAAATCAAGTAGACCTATTTTTCTAGACCATGTCACTCTTCTAATTTTCCTAAGGAATTAGGAGATACTGATCTCCAGCTTTGGCTCACATTTCTTTGGCAATGAATAGCAGTTGTAGTCCCTGTATTGGATGAGGTGAGATTCTTCTCATCTATGAGGCTAGGAAAAGCTTTGATGAGTAGAAGCAAGGGTGGTTGAACAAATCTTTGGTGCTTGTTCATGATCTGGTGACTCAGTAGCAGCAAAAGTAGAATGAGGTGATGAGAACACTAAGATGGAAAGTCAGTCTCTTTCATGGTAAACTGAAGAGCCCATCAGTGCAGCTGGGGGATTGATCCATGCATGCCTGCTTTGAGACAGACACCTTCATAATTTCTTCTGTATCCAAGACTCGCAAAGGGACTTTTTGTCAAAATCTTCAGCTTCAAAGTTGGGCTCTGGAGGTGGGCCCCTCTTCATTCAAGTTTCTGAGAGCCTTCTGTTTCTGCTGCTAGCTCAGTGTAGAGTGCACTTCAGCTATTCAGATGGGGAGCCAGTAGTGGAGGCATCAGAAATGTTGGCAGCAACTTGGAGGTGATAGGAACTGCCTTTAACATTGCAGACTTATTGTGACTGAAGTATAACAAAGGTGGCTGAGGTCTGTGGCTTCCTTTTTGCATTTCCCACCTCCTCCTAGTACGTTACTCTGTGTTCCTACTTCAGTAGCAATATTTAGGAATCCATTGATTCAGCCAGTGTTGCCCTATGGGGGTCAGTGTCCAATAACTGAACGTGTCTGCTTTTATAGATGACAGCCATAAATATTGCATCATACATTCTGTCACATGGAAAAACAACTTCACAATGCTATTGTCAAAAACACCTCTTTCTTGGCATTTGTATTAGGCAAATAATTAGTTTGAAACTGCCAGAATGACTTCAAGTCCCTCCCTTTTCTTGACTTTAATTGTGATTACTATATAACAGTAATTGGCAATAATCTTCTGAAAGGCTTGACTCAGAGGATTTTTAATTAAAAAATCAATTTCTTAAGTTTCTAGTAAGTCTATGTACTTATCATCATACATTGTATGGGCTGAATTTTTCCACTTCTAGACAAGCATTTTGACATCTGGTTGATGTGGTCTGTCAATGTTCAAGAAATGCGGGGTATTGAATTTAAATTTTCTGTGTCTTGGTTTCTTGAAGCAACTTCATGCTGTTTACCGTGCTATTTAATAATCAATTGTGTCTTCATTTATCTTGGATTATTTCTTGCCTTTGCTGTTATTAATCAGTGTACATTTATGCTTGTAATACTGTTGCTTCCACTTAAAGTAACATACTTATGAAACAATTGAAGATCTTTGTGAATGATACACTTATGTATACTTAGGGAAGGATGTTATCTTGGAAATAGCTGATAGATATAGTAGTAGAATTTGGATTCCCATTTGGGAGCTTGGGAAGTGACATAAAGATATTTTCAGATACTTTCCTTTGCAGTTTGGATTTGTAAATGTTCTGCTTCTCATATTTGTGTAATCTTTGATCAGACAAAGGAGTCTGTAGTATAGAAGCATCTTGACTTTTCAAAGGCTCAACACCATTTTTTCTTCCTAAAATTCAGATCGAAACACATTGCCCACTTGGCTAGCTTTATGAATATTTTGATTCCTTTAGAAACTCATTGTCTGAATCATTTTCTTTCTCCTATTTGAGGAAAGGTCATACCATATTTTTTTTTTCCTCCCAACGCCAAGATACTAATTCCTTGATGAGAAAGATTATTTAATGACTGTTGGATTTTTCTGCCTTCTTTCCTGTTTGAAGAACTTAGAGTTTTAGTTATTACTTTGTAGAACATGGCATTATTCTGAATGATCACTTTGAGATTCTTCTTGGGGGCCTCATTTTCATCTGAGACTCTATCTTGCACTAATGGCTTCCTTAATGGAGGAAAGCTTCCTGACTCTCCAGACTGATTTACTCATCCCTGGAGCATGTTGCTAAGATTCTTGCCTCAGATTTCTTTGAAGCCATCAAACCCCAAAGTTTTAAACACTGTGGTATTGATTGGCTGACGTGGAATGAGTCACTGGATGGTTCCTTCAAAAAAACTTGATATTACATTCATAAATACTTCAGTTTGAAAAATGAGAGTAGAGGCACAGTGGCTCACAGCTGTAATCCTAGCTCTTTGGGAGGCTGAGATGGGAGAATCCCTCGAGCCTAGGATCTTGAGACCAGCCTGGGCAACATAGTGAGACCTTGTCTTTACAAAAAGCTTAAAAATTAGCCAGGCATGGTGGCGTGTGCCTGTAGCCCCCGCCACTTGAGTGGCTGAGGTGGGAGGATTGCTTCAGCCTGGGAGGTTGAGGCTGCGGTGAGCCATGCTCACGCCACTGCACTCCAACCTGGGTGACAGAGCAAGACCTTGTCACAAACAAACAAACAAACACACTGATATTTCTTAGCTCAAAGATCTTCCATTGCTTAAGTGCATGGAGTTCTGGGATCTTACCACTTTCCCATATTAGCAAAACTGTAATGTTGATATGCATTTGTGATTTTAGAAATGCAGTATCATATGGGCAGTTTGCATTTATGCCTACAAATAAGAATTGTAGCTCTTTTAAGGGCACCCTTGAATAGATTTCCCCCTTTGTCTTTCATCTTTGTCTTTGGACCCTGCTGGCACACCTGAGCTCTTTCTGATTTCTTTCAAAGTCAAGAAGCAAAGAGAGAGAAGTCTAGCTCTTCACTTCAACCAAGTAGAAACAAATCACAATCTTTCTTGACTTCATTTCATGATTGAGGGCTTTCTGCAGTACAATTGGGATGTCCAAGTTGCATTCCTGGGAATGTGATCTTTGGAGGGTTTCTAAGAGGAGAACCAGGCCTTTCTTGGCCCCTTGAAGCTCATCTGTATTCACTGGTTGTCCCTTTGCTGCTTACCCAGGTGCCACCAAATCCAGCCTGCTGTCAGCACCAAGCATAGTCAGTATGTTTGTGCCTGCACCCGAAGAATTCACTGACGAGCAGCCGACGGTGATGACGGACAAGTAAGCTCGCACAGCTATTTTCTTCACCATGTTTACAGAATTTGAGTTTGGTCACCACAGTGGTGAGAAAGTTTCAGAAGAAGCATGCTTTACTTTTAAGTCATAATTTGTTCTTCCAGTATATTGCCTGACACACAGATGCTTGTTCAGTGAGTATGATAAAGAATAACCAAAGCGGGTGGATTGCTTGAGCCCAGGAATTTGAGACTAGCCTGAGCAACATGGCAAAACACTGTTTCTACTAAAAATACTAAAATTAGCCAGGTATGGTGGTGTATGCCTATAGTCCCAGCTGCTATGGAGGCTGAGGTGGGAGGATCACTTGAGCCTGGGAGGTTGAGGCTGTGGTGAGCTGTGATGGTGCCACTGTACTCCTACCTGGGTGATAGAGTGACTATCTAAAAAGAAAAAAACTTGTAAGATTTCAAGTTTAGAGAAATCCCCTTGGACCAGGAAGCCTTCTTGGTAAAAGTGACCTGATTGATAAATTAGGTAGATGATATGATTTGGCTGTGTTCTCACCCAAAACTCACCTTGAATTGTAATAATCCCCACGTGTCAAGGATGGGGCCAGGTGGAGATAGTTGAATCATGGGGGCAGTTTCCCCCATACTGTTCTCATGGTAGTGAATAAGTCTCACGAGATCTGATGGTTTTATGAATGGGAGTTCCCCTACACAAGCTCTCTTGCCTGCCACCATGTAACATGTGACTTTGCTCCCCCTTGCCTTCCACCGTAATTGTGAGGCGTCCCAGCCATGTGGAACTGAGAGTCAATTAAACCTCTTTCCTTTATAAATTACCCAGTCTTGGGTATATCTTTATTAGCAGCACGAGAACAGACTAACACAGTGTGCTTCTGATAAAAGGTGAGGAAGGTAAGGTGGAGGGGCTGGTGTGAGTATCCCTGTAGCTGGCCATCCATTACTCATTTGTAATGAGCTGACAGCCACGACTGAAGAAGCGGCGGTGCCTGTCTCATGCAGCTGCCAGGTCATTGAGTTGCCCGTGGAGGGCTCTCCCAGCTCTTCCTTTGGGATTACCCTCCTCCCCAAGTCTTAATCTTTCCTACTTGCCTTTCTGTGCACTCCATTTCTTTTCTTTTTTACTTAGAAATGTGAATCCTATATTTTAAAATGTCAATTTGTAAGACATTTTTATACTTTTTCTTTGGCCTATATTTAGGAAGGTTTCAGAAGGAAAGGTCACAATAGCGGTTGTAGTTCTTGTTTCCCTGCTATTCCCAGTAGACTTTCGCTTCCCTTTGTAAAACCACTCACTTTATCAGCTGGCTTTCGTCGAGCTGAATGAAATGGACCCTACGTTAGGACATGACAAAGAATGATAAGTTGGAAGTTACCTAAGAGTGGGTGCCATTGTTTGTGCTTTTACATACAACACTCGGCAGGCCTGGTGAGTTCATAAAACTCATCTGAGTGAGTGGTGGTAAAGAGACTCCATTGTCTCCTCAGGCTTCCCAGATGGTTCTGTAGACTTGATTACCCTGTCTCTTACCCACAAATAGAACATTTTCTGAAGGCCTCCATCCATGCCTAAGCATTTTTCATTTTTAACTTCAACAAATGAAAAACAAATCTAGTTACTGACTTTCCTCAGCAATAATGTCAAATGCATCAAATCCCTCATCCATAGGCTTCAAACTGATGGCCCAGGTGGTACTTATTCTAAGCGAGAGCAGTCACTCACATGCAGGCCAGATGCTGGGGAATTGAAAGAACATTTTCAGTCATCAGAGGCACCTTCGTGGTCTCTGTCATGTGTGCTGTTTCTGTATCTGCGGTGATGGCGGCACTGGAATCCCCTGCTGATGACCAGAGTGGGGCTTCTGATCTCCTTTTGGAGACTTTTCCAAGACCTACTAGAAACAGCCATGTGTGTAGTACATTATATCTTGAAACCATGGATCTTTCTTTCATGGAAAGCGTGTCTCTCTTTTCTTTGCAGATGCCATGACTGTGGGGCTATTCTTGAAGAATATGATGAAGAGACACTTGGGCTGGCCATCGTGGTCCTCTCCACATTCATCCACTTAAGCCCAGACCTGGCAGCCCCGTTGCTGCTGGATATCATGCAGTCTGTGGGAAGGTGAATGTCAGCTTCTGTTTTGTTTGGTAGGAAGGTCCTTTATTCGATCTCTATCTTGAACTAAAATCTTACCAGTTCAAAAGTAAAACATTCAGCCACCTTGTAGATACTGGTATTTGTGAGGTCAACTCAGACTAGTTTTAAAAACTGAATAGACCCATCTTTCGACTGAATTCTCCAGCTGCCTAGGGTCATGAGTCACAATGTCAGAGCAAAGCTAGAGGCAACTGCACTAAGAAAACCCCACTGTTTGTTACCCCTATCACTAGATGAGCGAATGGGTGTAACCATGCACACAACTGTCAGCAGTTGATAGTAAGCACTTCATAAGTATTAGCTGTTATTATTATTTCTCTTTACCTGTTTTGAGATGGATTTTCTAGGCATTTGTAATCTCAAGGACACCTCATTTAACTATGAAACTTGGGGCATTGTCGTGTGAGGAGACACACAGTAATTACAGCAGGTTCACATTTCTGACTCAGATAAAAGAAGGATGCACACATTTGGGGAACAGGGCTTTCATCCTGACTGAGAGGTTACACTTAGCTGCTTTGAGGATGTTCATGCTAAGAAAATGCTATTTGTTAGATAGGACATTAGAAGATAAAGGATATATTTCATGGATATGAAGAAAGCTCAAATTCAATAACAAACTGTAGTCCTAGCATGCACAACTTATAAGAGAGGGTTGAATTAAACTCCACATGAACCTATTAACGTTTCCAATCTGTGCTAACAGTGCCAGGTGCTTTAGGCTGCAGGTGTTAGACAGAGCTCTTGTCCTCAGGTGCTTTGGGCTTAGTTGCTGTGACAGTTACTGTGGACTCATTGACTAGCCAAACAAGATAGGGTGTGATTAAATGCTGTAATGAGTGGAATGAGAGAGAGCTAAGTGCTAGAGAAGATTAGCATAGAAAACATTTCTTAAAGAAAGTTTATAAGGAGGGGGTAGGACAAGAACTGGATTCTGCAAATTCTTGGCATTTGAGGAAAGGAAAGAGAATGAATCTCAATGGAGCTAAAATTTAATCCTTTTTTAAAAATGAAAAAATGCTGACTTCAAGTTGAAGACAAACAGGAAAGCATTATAAATTCCTCAACCCCAAAAGAGTATGGTTTCCTTATCCTCCCTCCCTCCAGTTTTTTTGGTAGTGTCCTTAGGAGTCATATAGACAGAGATTGTATAAAGGTAAGCGTGACCATTGCATCTCGAGACTTCAAAATAGCTCATGTGCCAAGTAAGGGATGGGTATGGGGATATGGAGAGATAAGAAAAGATGAATTACTTCATTAAGTTTGACCTAGTCATAGTAATTGCAGAATAAATGCTGTGTCAGCTATCAGCAATACTTGGGGAGTTGAGAGTTTTTATTAATACCAGGTCACAATTTCTACTGTCAATACTTCTTAGTTTCAGAACGGATAGAATTATTGTTCCGATCTGCTATCATCTCTTTGAAACAGATGATATAAGTTGTCATAGCTACATAGAGGGTTTTGTTTCAGTTTTTTTGTTTGTTTGTTTTAACATAAGTGAGAACAATATGTGTTCAAACATTGCCAACTGTTAGGATGGAAACACACGAGCTTTGAAGAAAAGCAAGGGAAAACCAGTAACAGATACATTTTTACATATTTACATACACATATATTTAAATCTCTACCTCCTTTGAGTAGACTAGCAAGAGACAGGGAGTACATTTAGTGCAAGCTGCCACAATTCTTAGCAACCTAAGCCTAATCACCAAAGCTACCAAGAAAACAGATTCAACTGTCAGCTAATTCAGGGCTTCCTGGCATGTCTCACATCATCACAAAGAACAGATGAGGTCATGTGGTTTTACAAACACGTTGTTTATTTGTGCTAATTATGACCACAGGGACCATTCCCAGCAATTCCAAGAGTTTGTAAGCTCAGCATAACCCTTTCATGGATCACCCAAGCTTTTCCATATGATCTCATACTTTGCTGTCTGCTTGGATCCCTCTTAAATGATCCCTTTCTGTAGGTACAGCCTTTAAAATCTCATTTGCTGCACCATTAATTACTGTTTAGTTTACTTGCCAATGTTTATCTATTTGTTGTAGTGACATTAGCATGAGAGGGTCTGTAAACAACACAACTGGGAATGGTGTCTGGTGTTAGTGGTTGCTGGACCCTCTATTCCTCTCTAAGTGGGGTCTGGCTCAGCTCACTCTTACACTTGTAGTCCTAATCAAGTAAATAAATTTGCAACATTCTCCTTATCTGTTTCTTCAGTATCTTACTGATCCAGACATGTTCTTCTAAACCCATCAGTGTAGTCCATTCTCTTTCTATACGATAACATATAGAATATTTCCACACATACAGAACCGTATAATTATACTTTTCTGGAAATTACATGCTCCATATCGTTTACTTAACCAATACGTCTCTCTTCTCAGTGTAACATTTCCTTTCTCCTCATTTCAACTCAACAGCTGACAGATATTCCTCATATCTATTTTACTATCTTATGGAGGCTTTTACTGTTTATGGTTTGTTTATAGTTAGGTTTCCGAGGTTATATACAAAAAAATGAATTTTGAGTTGAGTTAATATGGAGAGGGACTGGGTCACATGTTGTTGTGATAACTGTTTGACCTGGCTGCAGGCGCCATGTTGTAGAAAACCAACTTTAACTGCAAGTGTTTCCGTGAAAATGTCTAACTTGATATAGCAGGTCTCAAGGACTAGGTCAGGTTTAACTCTAGAGACTGACAACTGAGTGGGCCCTCTGTCTGTCAAGGGAATTGTCAACATTATACATGTCTCCCCATCTAAACTGGAAACACAACAGGTCCTCCCACAATATTAATGCATTTCATCATGGAAACCTAAGATGTTTGTGTGACTCTCTTTACTTTATTTCCTAGATTGGCATCCAGTACTACCTTTTCTAATCAAGCAGAAAGGTAAGGTCCTAACGTGAGCCCAGATCTCACTTTCTTTTCTCCTCTGTGCATGTTCATCCCGTTTCTAAAACACCAGTGTAGGGCTGGGTACAGTGGCTCGCATCTGTAATCCCAGCACTTTGGGAGGCCAGGGTGGGAGGATCACTCGAGCCCAGGAGTTCAAGACCAGCCTGGGCAACATAGCAAAAAATAAAAATAAAAAAAATTCCAGCTTGTGCACCATGGAAGGAATATTGTTAGGCTCCAGTTGTAGCTCTAGAGAGCACTAGTTATTCATTCTCTGTTCATGCCTTCATTCATTCGTTCATTCACTGACTCACTCATTTTAGCCAACGAATACTTTTAAGCCCACCCTGTGCTAGACACTTAGGTCTTCACTGGGGGCAAAACTGACATGATTCCTGCCCTCATGGGGCTTATAATCTATTCATGAAGCCAATGTGAATAAAATATTTGCACAAATTTATAATTGTAAACTGTGCTAAGTGCTATGAAGAAAAAGTACAGAGAGACTTATACTAACAGTAATTCATTCAACAAGTATTTATGGAATGACTACTAGTTAGTGAGGTTATAGTAACTATAACAAAACATCAAATCCTGGCTCTCAGGGAACTTACATTCTAGTTGAGGAGGGAGAAAATAAACAAATTAACCAACAGGAAAACTGATTATGTAATTTAATATCATTTAGTGCTAAATGCTACGAAAATGAATCAAGCAAATCTGGGAGATAGAGAGTGCCCAGAGCTGGTATTTTAGATATAATGGTCAAGGACAGCCTTTTTGAGGAGGTAATATTTAAACAAAACCGGAATAAAGTGAGAGAGTGATCCATGCAGTAATTTATAGACATAACATTCCAGGCAGAGGGAACAGTAAATACGAAGTCTCTAAGTCAGGAAAATGCCTCATATATTTGGAGAACAGACTAATGTGGCTGGAGCAGATTGAGTATGAAAAAAAGTGGGAAGAGATGAGAGGGAAGAGGCAGTGGGAGCCAGGCCAAGTAGAGCCCTGCAGGTCGTTTTAAGGATGCAGCAGGGAGCCATTGGAGTGAGGAGCGATGTGCTTTAACCTGCTGTTTTAGTCCACTTTCACGCTGCTGATAATGACATACCTGAGACTGGATACTTTATAAAAGAAAGAGGTTTAATTGATTCACAGTTCCACATGGCTGGGGAGGCCTCACAATCATGGTAGAAGATGAAGGAAGAGCAAAGGGACGTCTTACTTGGCAGCCAGCAGAGAGAGAGCTTGTGCAGGGGAACTCCTATTTATAAAACCATCAGATCTTGTGAGACTTATTCAGTACCACAAGAACAGTATGGGGAAAACCACCCCTATGTTTCAGTTATCTCCCACTGGGCCCCTCCCACAACATGTGGGAAGTATGGCAGCTACAATTCAAGATGAGATTTGGGTGGGGACACAGGCAAACCATATCACCTGCTTTGAAGGATCACTGCCTAGTTACTAATCAAGGGGCATGAAGTTTTAGTCAAGCCAGATGAATGAGCTCTGAAGATCTGCTGCTGTACAGCATTGCATCTACAGTCAACAGTAATGTATTGTACACAAACATTTTTTAAGAGGATAATTCTCATGCTAAGTGTTCTTACACAATAAAATAAATCTTTTTAAGGAAAAAAATTGTAAGGATCCCTCTGGCTTCTCTGTTGAAAATAGGTTATGGTGGGGGGCTAAAAATGGAAGCAGGGAACCACTTTGGAGACCATGTTAGTGGTACAGATGAGAGGTTAGTGGTTTGGTCTAAAGTGGTGAGAGGCAGTCACATTAAGGATATATTTAGGAAATATTTTGAAAGTAGAACCAACAGAATTTGCTGATGGATTGGATGTTGGGTGTGAGAGAAAGAGAGGAGGCAAGAATGACTCTCAGGTTTTGGTCTAAACAACTGGGTGAGCGGGTGTGGCATTTGCTGAGATGAGCAAACCTGGATGAGAGCTGATGGTGTGAGTGGGTGTAACAGGTGGTCCCAGTCTGGTCTTGGTAGTGGTAGAGAAGGGGAGAAAGAGGGCAGGGCTCCCTCAAGAGGTGATGTTTAAACCAAGATCTGAAAAAATGAGTTTAACCTAATTATGCACATAGTTATGGAAAGAGCATGGTAAAAAACGGTGTGTAGGAGGAACTATGAAAAAGCCAGTATAACCACAGCACTGAGATGCAAACACTTGCTGAGTTTGACTTACCAGATTGTACATGACTTATAAACCACATTAAATATTTTGGACTTCCTTGTAGCAGCAGTGGGAAGCCAGCGAAGAATTTGTAAGCAACAAGGTGTGTGTGTGCATGCATGCATGTGTGTGTGTGTGTGTTCGCGCATGTGTGTGTGTAGCATGTAGAAAGGCTACTTTGACTGCAGTAGGGAGAAAGAACCAGAAGAGGGCAGGAATGGATGCTGTGTGTGACTTTGGTCACATTGATCTCTCTGCCTTAGTTTCCTCATCTGTAAAAGAGAGATACTAATATATGCCTTCTTGTGCCTCAGGGGTATTTTCTGTGGACCCAAATGATAGAGTGTATATGAGAGCATAAGTGTAGCAAGTCCTACAAACATAAGATGATATTATTGTTGACATTGCATTTCTATAACTTATGGCTTTAGGGATGTTTGCTTTTCTTTCTAATGCTCTATTCGATGAATGACTTATTTAAAAACTTTTTTCTTAACTTATTTAATGAAAGATTGTAAACGTACTGCAAAGTTGAAACAATTATACAGTGAACACTCGTATACCTATCATGCATCCAACCATCTATCTATCCATCAATTCACTTTTTGTGGATGTATTTCAGAGTAAATTTCAGGTATTAGAATGTAGTTTCCCCTACATACTTCAGCAAAGTTAGCATTAACTCAAGTTCAATTTTTGTATATGGTTGTTTCTTTTTTCCTCCAGCTTTATTGAGGTATAATTGAGAAATAAAAATTATATATATTTAAGATATAAATGTGATCTTTTGATAGATGTGTACATTGTGAAATGATTACCACAATCAAGCTAATTAACATATTCATCACCTCACGTAGTTATCTTTTTATTTTTTGGTGAGAACATTTGAAATCTACTCTCTCAGCAAATTTCAAGTATACAATACATTGTTGTTAACTATACTCATCATATTGTACATTGACCATGGTTGTTTCTTTTGTAAAATTTACATACAAGGAAGTACACAAATCTTAAGTGTTTATTCCTTGAGTTTTGTCAAATGCATATGACTGTGTAACCCAAAGCCCTGTTAATGGGATTACTATTATTGCCAGAAAGTTCTCTCATGCACGTTTCCAGCTAATCTCTACCCCTATAGGGGCAAACACTGTTGTGATATTTTTCTACTTGGGTTGATTTTGCCCATTCTAGACTTAATGTCAATGGAATCCCACTGTATGTGCTCTTTTGTGTCCAACTTCTTTTACTTAGCATGATGTTTTTGAGATTTATCCATATTGCTGCTTTTTTATCAGGAGTTTCTTTTTCAAGGCTGAATTGTATCCCATAATTTGCTTTTTAATTTTCTTATTGCAGTACTTCTAGGTTGTTTCAGTTTGGGGCTATAAAATATAGAGCTATTGTGAACATTCTTATAAAAGCCCATTTTAAAACAAGTGTTTTTATTTCTCCTGGGTAAAATACCTAGGGATGATATTGTTGGATTACAGGATACGTATATGTTTAATTTTATCAGAAACTACTGGAACTTCTCTTGAAGTGGTTATGCCATTTTATATTACCATCATCAATGTATTCTGGTTGTTTCATATTCTTGCCCAACTTTGGCATTGTTGGTCTTTTTAATTTTAGTCATTCTGGTAGATGTGTAATGGGTATTTCATTATAGTTTTAACTTGCATTTCTCTATGATGTTTTGTCAAGTGCTCATTGACCCATTGTGTATATTCTTTTGAGATGTGTCTGGTCAAATCTTTTGAATATTTTAATTGGGTTGTTGTCTTTTTATTGCTGAGTTGTAAGACTTTATATATCCTGAATACTAGTCCTTTGTTAAGTACGTTTTGAGAATATTTTCACCCAGTCTGGGGCATGCCTATTTCTTTTCTTAGTGGTATCTTTTGCTGATAAGTTTTTAATTTGGATGATTTCTAATGCATTAAAACAAAACATTACAATTATTGCTTCTTGTTATTTGTCTAAGAAACCTTTGTCTACTTCCAAGTCATGCAGATATTCTCTAATGTTTTTTTCTAAAAGCTTTATGGTTTTCATATGTATATTTGGCATTTATAAAACCCATCTCAAGGCCAGGCGCGGTAGCTCACGCCTGAAATCGCAGCACTTTGGTAGGCCAAGATGGGCGGATCACGAGGTCAGGAGATTGAGACCATCCTGGCTAACACGTTGAAACCCCATCTCTACTAAATATATAAATAATTAGCTGAGTGTGGTGGCAGGCGCCTGTAGTCCCAGCAACTCAGGAGGCTGAGGCAGGAGAATGACTCAAACCCGGGAGGCGGAGGTTGCAGTGAGCGAAGATTGTGCCACTGTACTCTAGGCTGGGTGACAGAGTGAGACTCCGTCTCAAAAAAAGAAAAGAAAAGAAAAGAAAAAAGCTTCTCAAATTTATTTTTATGTATGGTATGATATGAGGCAGCGGTAGGAGTTCATTTTTATCCATGTGGATAATCAGTTTTTCAACACAGTTAAAAAAGATATTCTCTTTTCTTATTGGATCACTGTGGTGCCTGTTAAGCTGAGAAACCATAGAAGAGTGGGTCTATTTCTGGGTTCTGTATTCTGTTCCACTGATCTATATATTAATTCTTAAGCTTGCACCACACTGTCTTGATTATAGTAGCTTCATAGTAAGTAGTATATCTTAAAGTCAGGTACCATGAGTCCTCCAAATTTAGTTATCTTTTTCAAGATTGGTTTGGATCTCTAGATTCTTTACATTTTCATAAAGATTTTGGAATAAGCTTGTCATTTTTATCAAAAAAGCCTCCTGGGGTTGTATCGAAAGAACAAATCAATTTGGGGATAACTGACAGCATGAAAATATTGAATCTTCCAATTCATGAACATGGTATGTATCTCAGTTTCATGAGATCTTTAATTTCTCTCAGCAGCATTTTTTAGTTTTCAGTGTAGAGGTCTTGCCATTTTTGTTAATTTACTTTCAAGAATTTTATGTTTTTTATACTAATGTAAATGGAATTTTTAAAAATTTCAACTTTTTGCTGCTGATATCTAAACAATTGATATTTACATATTCACATTGTATTCTAGCTAAACTCACTTATTAGTTCTAGTAGTCGCTTTGTAGATTTCTTAGGATTTGATTTTGCGTAGAAAAATCATCTATAAATAGCAAGAGTTTTACTACTTCCTTTCTGATCTTTATGCCTTTTGTTTCTTTCCGTTGCCTTATTGCAATGGCTAGGACTGCCGATGCAATCATAGAGATGGGAGAGTGGGCACCCTTGTCCTGTTTCCTCTCTTACAGGGAAAGTATTCAATATTTACTATTAATCACAGTAGCTATAGGTTTTTTATAAATGCCCTTTAGCAAATTGAGGTTTTTCCAGTTTGAGGGTTTTTGTTGTTGTTGTTGTCGTTGCTGTTGCTGTTGTTGAGACAGGGTCTTGCTCTATCACCCAGGTTGGAGTTCTGTGGCACCATCTTGGCAGTCTCAACCTCCCTGGCTCAAGTGATCCTCCCACCTAAGCCTCCTGAATAGGTGGGACTACAGGTGTGTGCCACCACACCCAGCTAGTTTTTTGTATTTTTTTGTAGAAATGGGGGGTTTTGCCCTGTTTCCCAGGCTGGTCTCCAACTCTTAGGCTCACGCAGTCTTCCTGCTTTGGCCTCCCAAAGTGCTGGGATTACAGGCGATAGCCACTGCGCCTGGCCCAGTCTGAGTTTTTGTCACGATGTGTGTTGACTTTTGTGAGATGTATTTTCTGCATCTATTGAGATAAAAGTTTTTTGTCCTTTATTTCTTAGTATATTGAATTGTACTGACTGATTTTTGAGTATTAAACTATTGTTACACTCTTGGGATAAACCCTACTTGGTCATGACCCTACTTGGTCTTTTAATCTATAGCTGAATTCAATGGCCATGATGACTATGGGTGTGTCTGTCCTCTTCCCATTTCTTTTCTGTTTCCTTCTTTTTTAAAATTTATTTTGATAGTGGCTTTATTGATTTTAGTTTTAGGGCTATGCTGGCTGCATCAAACAAATTGGGAAGGGTTCTCTCCTTCTCTATTTTCTGAAGTTATTTTAAGTTCGGTATTATTTTTTCCTGAAGAATATTTTTGACCTAAAACTTTGAACCAGGATTTCAGGGTAGATGTGGCATAATGAGGTAATAATTGGCATAATTAGGTAAGCAGTACTTCTTACTCTTTATCTATTTATGTTCTTTGATTTTTTCTTTCTTCCTTCTGATAACTTATCCCCTAACTACTTCAAGAAGCATCCCTTCTGGTACCTTGGTCTAAGGGGCAGGGCCTCATAAATTTGGCCCTACTTTTGATGTACAGAGGTGCACATGAAGGGTGAAGGGCAAACTGCACCTGTCAAAGTCCAGCCTTTTTATGGATGCCCAAAGAAAACTTCCCAGATCTCCTTATGAGAATGAACATCTCCCTCACTGCGCATATATATATATATATATATATATATATATATATATATATATATATGAATTTTTTTTCCTCAGAGCAACTCTCTCTTAGCCAGTGACACTTTCCTGGGAGGATTTTCCTGGTAATCCTCATCCAGAGCTCTAGTCTTGACTGTCATTCTGTGAGCATGTGACCTTTGTATGTGACCTCTTTTCTCAGGACCTCATAACCTTCCTGAGTCCATTGTGGGACCTGGAATACGTCTGAGACTATGCTGGCATTTCATGGTTCTCTCTTTCTAAAAACTTCTTGTTAACAGGGATTAGGTTTGAGTAGAATATTTAATTTCACTGATGAACGTGACAGTGAGCTATCCCATAAGAGGCATGGTGTGCAAATGATTGAACTCTAAGTAAATACCTGAACACATGCTCACTGGCCCATGACTTCGTGTCTTTTCTCCCCTGTTCAACTCCAGCATGATGGTTCCTGGCAATGCGGCGGGGGTGGCCAAGCAATTCCTGCGCTGCATCTTCCATCAGTTGGCCCCCAACGGCATCTTCCCGCAGCTGTTCCAAAGCACCATCAAAGGTAATTCATCCACTGAGAATCCAGACACCACAAATTTGCCTCATCCCAGACATCCAAACACTAAATCTGATTGTTGACTTTCCAGATGGGACTTTTTTACGGACCTTAGCCTCGTCTCTGATGGACTTCAACGAGCTGAGCTCTATCGCAGCTCTCAGTCAACTCCTAGAGGTGGGTTTCCTTTAGTAATACCCTAAGCCCCAGCCGAAACTCTAAGCCCCAGCACAACTGTGGGTGTTTCTTTGAGTCACACCGTAGGGTACTGCTGAGGAAGGATTTCAATGTTATTTAATATAAAAATGAAATCTAAAATTTTTAAATTAAAAATTTATATTAAATTTAAAGCTAAGGGCTGAGTGCAGTGGCTCATGCCTATAATCCCAACACTTTGGGAGGCTGAGGCAGGAGGATTGCTCGAGGCCAGGAGTTCAAGACCAGCCTGTGCAACATAGCAAGACCCTCATCTCTACAAAATAAAAATAAAAAAAATTAACTGGCATGGTGGCACATGCCTGCAGTCCCAGCTACTCAGGAGATGGAGGGGGAAGGATCACTTGAACTCAGGAGTTGGGGGCTGCAGTGAGCTGTGATGGCTACACGATGCTCCAAGTTGGGCAACAGAGCGAGACCCCCAACTCAAAAGAAAAATGATAGAAAATGCTAAAATTTAAATAATTTAAATTTTAAAAATTAACATAATTTAAATTTTAAAAAGTTAATTAAGAAGTAGAATCGCATAGAAAAGTGTCAGTTGGACATTGCTGCTTTGCGTGGATTTACTCTTCATTGAAAACTTCTCCATACCCTCAGCCTAAGTCATGACCTTGCCTCCACAGAACAACCCGGTTTTCCAAGGGCAGAGTGGTGGGTGGAGCTATGGGTGTTGCATCAAGAGACTTGGGTTTGAGTCTCAGCGCCGCTGCAGGTCAGCTCTCGGGGTTTGCTTGTGGGAGATGCTCACTGCTAGAAAAAAAGCTGCAGCTCCTGTAATTCTACGCTCAGTCTTTGTGCTGGGGATTATTTCCAGTGAGCATCATTCATTGCTTTCTTAGCACCGAACCACACCAGTTGTAGACCCTTGGAAGCTGTTTCCTATTTCTTGCTCACATTTCACCTCTCACCAATTTTCCCCCTTAAGTTTGTCTGAACGATTTTTCTCGGTATCCCTCCAGTCTATCACAGGGATTGGCCTATGTAGTAGGCACTGAACACGTTTATAGCCTGAGGATGTGACTTTTAAACTGACCTTCACCAAACAGTGCTATGCATTCCCGTGCTCTTTCAGCAGTTGATTGCCTATGCTTTTGTGTTTTTAGGGTCTAAATAACAAAAAGAATTTACCAGCAGGGGGTGCTATGATACGCTGTTTGGAAAACATTGCAACCTTCATGGAAGCTTTGCCTATGGATTCTCCTAGTAGCCTGTGGACCACAATCAGCAACCAGTTTCAGACATTTTTTGCCAAGCTGCCTTGCGTTTTACCTCTGAAGGTAAGCTGAGCCGAAGATTTCATTGTCAATTAATTTCTTACCATTTTCAGACCATTTGTTTACAAGCAGCAGAGTCTTGGGTGATTTAATGTATGGCAAAGGACAATGAGGAAACTCCGTCAGCCTCGGAGTGAGGAGGCTTATTTGGGTTGTTCTGTGTTCTCTTAGAGAATGACAGGAATGTGGAGCGAGCATTTTGCTCACTGATTATGAATATGCATGTTTCCAGTTGATTTGGGAAAAAAAAAAAAAAACAGCCAGGAAGACATGAGTAGATTGTGTTTATCTGGCAGTTTTTCTCTGGTAGATATTAAATAAGTAAATAAATAGTTTTGCCCAAAAGCAGCCCAGACTTATAATGTAAAGTTTCCATTTTAGAGAATGAGCTAAAGGGAAGTGATTGCTGTGTTTGTGAATGATGATATTTCTGCTTGACTGTTACACCCTACACCATACCATCTCCCAAGAATATACACACAATTACGTGCCTGGAAATCTGGTGGCCCAAGGATCATTGACAACTTGAGCTCAGTAAATGCAAATAAGAAGCCAATACTGTTAAAGCTGGAAGAAATCTATAAAGATCATCCTTTCCAATGCCCCTGTTTTCTAAATGAATTCTGCAAATTCAGAGAGGCGGTGTAGCTTCTGGAAACAATACAGTGGTGGCAATGTGGGGATTAGAACTGAGTTTTCTGACTTACAGTGCAGTGCTCATTTCACTAACAGACTCTTCTTGCCCTTCTACAGCAGTGGGGAGTTGAAGACATTCATGTCTCTAGAGTAGGGGGCAGGGTGATGGCTGGCAGTGGCGTTGCTGGCTTTGAACCTGACCTGCTCCATGAGGTTTTTTGTGCTTTCTCTATGCAGATTACAGAAGCATTTAACTGGCAACAAAATGAATCAGGCAGGGCATAGTGGCTCATGCCTGTAATCCCAACACTTTGAGAGGCAGAGGTAGGAGGATTGCTTGAACCCAGGAGTTTGAGACCAGTCTGGGGAGCATGGCAAGACCTCGTCTCTATGAAAGATTTAAAAAAAAACATAGGCTAGGCAATATAGTGCGACTCTGTCTCTTAAAAAAAATTAGCTGGGCACGGTGGCGTGCACCTGTAGTCCCAGCTACTTGGGAGGCTGAAATGGGCTCATTGTTTGAGCCCAGGAGGTTGAGGTTACAGTGAGCCATGATTGCACCACTGCACTCTAGCCTGGACGACAGAGAGAGACTCTGTCTCAAAAATAAATAAACAAATAGAAAATATTTTAAAAATTAGCCAGGTGTGATGGCATGTACCTGTTGTCCCAGCTACTTGGGAGGCTGAGGCGGGAAGATTGCTTGAGCCCGGGAAGTCGAGGTTGTAATGAGCCATGTTTGTGCCACGGCACTCCAGCCTGGGCAACAGAGTGAGATCTTGTCTCAAAAATATAAAATAAAATAAAAATAAAGTGCATTTCCCGTAGACAGAAAAACAAAAGGATCAGGTTACATATTAGTAGCTCCACTTCTGAAATGAGTATTATGTATACATAAGATACTTGACAAAGATCAGCCACCTGTGATAATACATTTTTCCAGATAGGCAGATACTACTAATAGGTCTGCAAGGGATAATGCAGGGACCCTTAACTCAGCGTGTGCTGCTCTGAGTTTGGAGTTACTGTGAGAAGCAGGAGTACAAAGGAAGGATCTTTACCACCTCTTATATTCTATGATCCTTGTTTGCCCACAGATCTGGAGTAGCCGAATAAATCCAAGCAAGAAGGGTTAGTACTTTGAAACTGTGTATGTGTATAGCTACTGTACATCAACACACAGAAAACTGAGTGCACAAATTTTAAGCACATGGAGCCTCCTAGGACCCGAGAACCAATCAGGGCTTCACTGCTAAAGAGCCGCACATGCTCAGAGAAGGGATGGGATGAGGTATGGCAATTTTTTTTTTTTTTTTGAGACGGAGTCTCGCTCTGTCGCCCAGACCGGATTACAGTGGTGCAATCTCGGCTCACTGCAAGCTCTGCCTCCCAGGTTCATGCCGTTCTCCTGCCTCAGCCTCCCAAGTAGCTGGGACTACAGGTGCCTGCCACCACGCCCAGCTACGTTTTTTGTATTTTCAGTAGAGACGGGGTTTCACCATGGTAGCCAGGATTGTCTCCATCTCCTGACCTCATGATCCGCCCTCCTCAGCCTCCCAAAGGGCTGGGATTACAGGCATGAGCCACCACTCCCAGCTGAGGTATGGCAAATTAAATGCCTGTGTGCCGATGTGACTGTCAGAAGATTTAACTTGAGCACAGAAGAGTGGCAAGTGTTGCCAGCTGTAAACAAGTGGCATGCCTAATTTGTGACAATCAGCCTGCCCATAGGAACCCTGCCTACAGGGTTAATAAGGGAGAAAAGATAATAAGGAGAATTGAGGCCCTTAGGAACTGGAATGTGCCAGTCCTTCTACGAGGTCAGCAGCTACTCACGCCTGCCAATTGTTGTTCTGTGGGAACGCAGGCCTCAGGTTGTCTGTCTTCCCTTTTATTCCCAAGATGACATTTTCTGGTTTTTAAATCACTATGGGGCCTGATGAGCAGCCAGTTTTCAGCCTCTGGTTTAAAGTAATGTAAATGTCACACCAACTCCGATGAGTGTCGAGCAGATTAAATAGAACCAGTGGTTCCCTTCGAAGGCACTTGTGAAATACTTTCAGAATCTGTGTAAGAATTTCCCTGGCTAGGGCAGATCTGGGCACTGCCCCTGATCATCTTCTACCTTTGTTTTTAATCTCTGGGGAAAATAATAAACCACTGAAACCTTCTATAGTTTGTTTTCATCAGTTTATAGAAGCAGATCTCAAACATCAGTGTGCATCAGTGTCCCTGAAGGACTTGCTAAAACACAACTTACTGGGCCCGATTTGGGAGTTTCTGATTCAGTAGGAGTGGGGCTTGAGGATTTGCATTCTGGCACATTTCTAGCTGCTGGTTCCAGGATTCCACTTGGAAAACTCCTGGCTTATTTTGTACTGTCTTGAAGAAGTTAATGTATGTACACAGCTGCAGAAATTTAACTACAGCCTGCTATTGTGATCTGTTTACCATATCATTGTTTATTCTTGCTGTAACGTTTCCCCCCATCCTAGTAAACTCAATTTAAAAAGTACATTTTGATGTGGAATCTTGTCAATATAGAACTCGAATGGATAGTTAAGGTATGATTTTCTCTTGTAGAAGTTTTACTGCATTTTCTCAGGTTTTTGTCTTGTTTCTTCAGAGCAGAGAAAGGGCAGATGAAACTGGTTCTTATGTGGATTCATGGTTTTTTAAAATAGATCTAAGTAGGTTTTTCTCCCCCCTAAAATGGCCTTTCACATATTGGTGTATCTCTTTAGAGTTAGATACATTTAATATCTACCCAACAAATTTCTGTTCATTGTCCATCCATCCGTTCATCCATCCGTCCATCCATTCATCCGTCCATCCTTCCACCCATCTCCCTATTCACCTGTCTATCTCATTAATTTTTAGGGCTATATCTTTGAAAAATAGTTTAGGAGCTGTGTTTAGTTATTTAATTATTTAGCATTGTATAATTGTTTAATTAAAATTGTTTTAACCTGAGAATGCTTTTTCTTTCAAAAAGGATATTATGACATGGGAAACTGTAGAGAGGCAGTCATATTTCAGATTTTTCCTTCTGCTAAAATAAATGTTTTCAGGACATATTTGAAGCAAAAGGTATATTAAGGTGGAAACTAATTTTTACTTTTTTCATATTTATTCACAGTGTTCTTTAGATTCCAGTTTGAGAATTATGATTTGCCTCTTGAAGATCCCTTCTACCAATGCTACAAGGGTATGTATGTTTCAGAAAAACATAACCAATTGGTTAGTCAGTTATTTTTTAACCTTGTGAGATAAGCTTGTAGCAATACTGAAGACACAGTTATTGCACACCAAATGCTTCCCTTTCAGCCTCCTTCTCTCTCTTCACGCTAGGTCAGTGCCTTGTATAAAGAGCTCTATCCAATACATCACAATGTCATGGTTTGTAATTGGTCCTACTAGCCCTGTGCCATGGCCACCAATCCATTCCCCATACTACTAACTAGGCGATCCTTCTAAACAGGGTCTTATTGTGTTGGTTCCTTGCTTTAAAATCTCTGATAACTTCTCATTTATTTCAGGATGATGTCCAGATTCCTTAATGTGGTATCTAAGATGTTATTTCATAACTCTCCAGCCCACCTTTCCAATTTAATCTTTGGCTCCATATCTCTTTCATCCATTCCTCCTGTGCACTTTCAGAATCAGCGTTATCATCATCATCATCGAAACAACAACCACTGTTTGTTATCCTATGGCAGACATTGTGCTTAATGCTTCAGATATATAATCTTATTTAATTTCGTATTTCCTTGCCTTTGCTTAGGCCATTTCCTTTGCCTGAAATGCTTTATGCCCTTGTTGGTGTGATGAACTCCTTCTCATTCTTCAAGGTCCCATTTAATGAAAATACATGTTCATATTATCTGTAGCAACTTTCTCCTGTACCAGCTCCCACAGTATTTGATAGAGCTCTCTATAGTAGCACGGACATTGCCCTGAAGTGGTCCCAATGAGACCACAAGCTTCAAGAAGTTCTGCACCGTGTCTCATTCACCTTTTTATTCCAAGCTATATTTTCTGGCTGCATTCGATGCCGTGGTACCACAGTTTGTATTGCTATAGCTTGTAATTACTATTTAGTATACCAACAATGTACGTATTCTGCAACTATTTAAGTTGACTGTGCTTTCATAGACTCATGATTTATGCTAGAAAGTTACAAAGAGATCATTGGGTTCAATCTGCTCATTTACAGATGAGGAAACAGGTTCAGAGAGATGAAATGTCTTGGCCAGGGTCACATAGCTGGTTAGTAGAAGATTTGAGACTTGAATATAGGTCCTTTGGGTCTGTATTGCCCCATCACTGTGCAACTTGATATAAGAGCAAGTTTGATATAAGAGCAAGTTTTCTTATAGGCTTGAATTCAGGCTTCTCTTTTTGACCAATAAGGATACATTATGTGCAACATGAGACATTCCCATTCCATTCATCTATCATCAGTTTCAAGACAGTAATGTACATATATATATATGTACACACATACACACACATCTATATATATATATTTTTTGAGACGGAGTCTCACTCTGTCGCCCATGCTGGAGTGCAGTGATGCCAACTTGGCTCACTGCAGCCTCTGGCTCCCAGGTTCAAGCAATTCTCCCTGCCTCAGCCTTCCAAGTAGCTGGGACTACAGGCATGTGCCACTACGCCTGGCTAATTTTTGTATTTTTAGTAGAGATGGGGTTTCATCATGTTGGCCAGGTTGGTCTTGAACTCCTGACCTCAAGTGATCCACCCACCTCGGCCTCCCAAAGTGCTGGGATTACAGGCATGAGCCACTGCACCCAACCTCAAGGCAACAGCATTTATATGGAGCAAAGAATAATGAATCATTAGTACTATTTCTGTGAGTTTCTTTAAGATTTTCTATATGGAAAGCACCACATGGATTTCTGTGGGGAATACAAATAAGTAAAAAACAGAATTCCTATCTTTAGGGTCAACTAACACAGAGTGCATTCATTTTCGTATCAATAAGAAAAAAGAACCTCAAATATGCTTATATCCTTTGATTTAGTCATTTTTTTCTGGGAATCTATTCAAGGAAGAAAATGCAAATGCTAATTTCATGTAAAATATTTTTATTGGGGTGTTATTTATAGAATTGGCGATTATGAAGAATTAAATGGCACTGGGAATTTCTGATGTATATTAAGTTAATAAAAAACAAAATACAAGCCATCCCATTACTGGGGATATACCCAAAGGATGATAAGTCATGCTGCTATAAAGACACATGCACACATATGTTTATTGTGGCACTATTCACAATAGCAAAGACTTGGAATCAACCCAAAAGGCCATCAGTGACAGACTGGATTAAGAAAATGTGGCACATATCCACCATGGAATACTATGCAGCCATAAAAAAGGATGAGTTCGTGTCCTTTGTAGGGACATAGATGCAGCTGGAAACCATCATTCTCAGCAAACTATCGCAAGAACAGAAAACCAAATACCACATGTTCTCAATCATAGGTGGGAATTGAACAATGAGATCACTTGGACACAGGAAGGGGAGCACCACACACCAGGTCCTATTGTGGGGAGGGGGGAGGGGGGAGGGATAGCATTAGGAGATATACCTAATGTAAACGACGAGTTAATGGGTGCAGCACACCAACATGACACATGTATACATATGTAACAAACCTGCACGTTGTGCACATGTACCCTAGAACTTAAAGTATAATAAAAAAAAATACAAGATTTTACATGTGTAATATTTCCACTATGTTCAAAATGTAATCATGAGGTGGTGGGATTATGGATGACTTTTACTTCCTCATGTGTCCTTTCCTACATATCTTGAGTTTGACATTGAACATATATTACTTTTGAAAACCAGACAGCGAGCACTATAGAGATTGAGAAGTAGTGGAAATCATGGCATGCAAGTGTTTTGAAATCCAGTTAAAATCCTATCTTCTCTGCAGAGCAATTCTACCTGTGGAAAATTGCCCCGGAACTTGGCTTTGAATTCCACCTGATACCTTCATGGCCTTAGGCAAATTACTTGTCTACTTAACTGCCTAAGCTGCAGAATAGGAATGGATACTAAAGCTTCAGAAGGTTAATAATGAAGACCATAGCTAACAATGATGGAGAGCTTACTGGTGTCAAGTGCTTTACATATATTATCTCTTTTAATTCTCATAACTTGCACCCTAATGAGGTGGAAGCCATTATTATTCCCCTTTTACAGAGGAGAAAACCAAGTTCCAGAGAGATTAAATCACTTATTCAAGGTCACAGTGAGCTAGAGTGTGAAAACCCTTGTGTCAGAATTTAGTGCTTGTGTCGTTACCTATATTGTAACACACTGTCTCCCAGGATAGTTATGAAAAATTTGAATAAGATAAACTATATAAAATCATCCATCTAACTCAGTCTGACACTCAGTAGGTACTCAACAAATGTTTCTAAATAACTTAAGAAAGTATATGGAACTAAAACTGATCCTTTATGGGTAAGATTCAGGGGGAGAAACCGAAACAGACTATGCCTTCCTGATAAACATTGGCAGAAGGCTGGGTTGTGATGAATTTTATATAAGCTATAGTACTTTGGTACTTACACGCAAGGGTGCTTTGCGCTACTTAACCCAGAAGACAGGCTTCCGGATCTGAATATGATGAACTCATAAACACTTAAATGTGCTGAAAATAGAGTGGAAGATCCAACTGCCAACCCCACACTCTTGATTGCTTAGGGTGGACATGAAGACAGGGTTGAAGTTAGGAAGGTTTGTAAATGATACCACATGGAAAAATGAATGTCTTTTTGAGCAGTGAAATGATTTGATCCTGCTCTTTGAGCCCTTGACTGAAGGTGCAGTTCTGTTTTTATTAGACCAACGGGGTTGCTACAGGAGCCATCTGGCAATAGATTTTTCAATTTAAAAAACAGTGATTCCATTAGTTAAAGTATCATAAGATTTTAATACTTTTTAAAATGAAATAATCAGCAATTGACTTTATTTGGCCCCAATCTCATTGCAGAGTTTGTTGGAACCATTTTCAAAACTGCTCAGCTTTGTAATTCAGAATGCCGTCTTCACTCTGGCCTACCTGGTGGAGCTGTGTGGCTTATGTTACCGAGCTTTCACTAAGGTAAGCAAGCTTCCATATGCGTGTTCCTGTGAAACTGAAAACTGGAAAAAATATATTCTTTTGAATCAGTGTCAAGTCCCTTTTAGGTCAATTGCTTCCATATAGTTAAAAATGAGTAATACTACTGAGATCTAATAAATACCATGGTAAGGAAACACTTTAAACACACACACACACACACACACACACACACACACACACAAAATGTCTAAAATATGCACATATGCAGATTTGGAGAACTGAGGGTCATGTGGTTAGAACAGAAGTGGTATTTTTAATGAAAAGAGCTAATGGTTGACAGGACCTCTTAAGGTCCTTTTCAAGTTCACCATCCCATGACTGGGGGGCAAGACATCTCTACGTATCATTTTTATACCCAAAGTAGAAGAATATCAGCTTGTCATTTGTAAAAGCCTTTGAAGGGCTCCTTAATTCTCATCATGTGTCTGTCTTTTCAGGTCTGGGTTCTTGGCCTCTGAGATTGGAATCTCATCTTTTGTCATCTTGTCTTAATAATGGTTTCTCTATTGCATTATCTGTAGCAACCCTGGCCCACTACCGAGAAAGTGGAAAAGTACTGCTGGCCCAGTGGCAGTAGCAGCCTTGTTGGAGCTGGTAGATGCTGTCCTAATGGAAAAGCAGTAGGCAGGGCAAATTGGGAGCATTTCTGTCCTTAAGAACAATGTGCAAATGTTACCCTTTCAATTTCCAAATTTTCCAAGCTTGTTTTCAATGGGTCTCTGTTTCTGTTGTTCTCTCTTGAACATTCAGAATGTCTCTTATTCATGTTGTCCATTTCTATAAGCCCTTTATTTTCCTCATAAAAATCTAATTTTATACTAAGGCTTTCATTCTATTTAAAGCATTCTTGTCCTCTTTCTTACCAACTTGGGTCCATTCTGTCATGTTAAGTGTTCCATGGTAATCTTTTATTTGGTTTTTCTGATTAGAAACTATTTATTACCCTGCCTGGAGCAATATGTTTTCTAACTACTAAGATGGTCAGCATTTTTTTCTTCTTTTAGAATCTTCTTGAAAGATAACTTCTTCCTTCTTTTTCACTTAAAAAAGTAGATCTATAAGAAACAGCACCAAAAAGATTTTCTATTTCTAGAAACCATTAGATTTCTTCATTGTGTTTATGTTTAATTTGTTTAAATTATACCTTTTTGGGGGGACAAATCATAATGAGTTTATACTTTCTATGTTGTACAGTATAGATATTGATTACAGGGGCCTTTCTAGCATTTGAATTCAAGATATTATTGGTTTTCAATTCAAGATATTCATTACATACAATATCTCTTCATAATCCCTCATAACTTTAGTGGCCTCTTACTTCCCATTATCATCTACCCTTTCTCATTCTAATACAAGATGATGACTACTTGTAGAAAGCTTCAGTTGATGGTGTTCCTACCTTCCTCACCGATAATGAGAAACTATAAGAAATCGTTTAAAAATAGCAGTAGCTAATTCAGCTGTCTCCCTTATATAATCAAAAGAAAAGGCACAGAAAGGTAAGAACTTTGGAAACTTCTCTTTCTAGCAATCTGGTAGTCTAGATACCCTGAAAACCATACCACTTAAACTACTAGGAACACCGGATGAAATGTAATAAAGGTGATTTTTAATGTAGAGCTAATTTTATAAGAATGAAAGGAGCAAAAATGAAGCGGGATTGAGGATCAGAGTGGTAAGCATATAAATAGCCCTGTGGTGGGGGTGTTGCTTGTCTTGGCAACTTAGTGGCTAGAGTTTTAAAGCCCATACAAGGAAAGGAGATGAAGTCTTGGGATTATCCAGGCAGGGAGTTGGATCTGAGTTATCCCTAGCAAAAGGTCAGAACCCTTGAAAGGCTAGTCACTTGGTAAAAGGGTAGTTTGGAAAGAATACATTCTTATATAGAGGTGACAAAGAATGGTGTCTGTCTCAGTTTGGAAACTGGGAGAAAGATTTATAGTCTCCCTTGCGAATTAGTAAACATGGGCCTATCTTGGATCAGGTTTAGAGTCTGAATTTATAATACCTGCATGTTCTTGGAACTCCCAAGTTGAAGAGTCAAATAACATTAGTGCTAAGCAAGTAATAACCTTGGAATATCTGGCAGAAGCAAGATCAAAACAAGCCTCAACCTTCTCTGGATTAATATGTCTCCAGCCTATGCCCAGCAGGATTCCTATAGTTAAAATCCTAATGAACATGAGCTCATAATCTAAAATTACAAAACAAATGAAGATATAACCCACCTTGTGATAGATTAGGATAGTCAACAAGTAGCAAGATCATTTCCCATGAGAACTTTCAATATTAAAACTATGTGATAAAGATATAAATGATAAACATATCATTAAAAATGATAATATATAAGTGATTATACTTTAAATGATATGCATATGAAGAATGTATATATAAATATTAGAAAATATTATAATAAAAATATAAATATATAAATGACTATACTTTAAATGATAAGCATATGAAAAATAAATAAAATAATATAATAGATTTAGTCATTTCAAAAATTTTTAAAAATGAACCAGACAGATTTAAACAGAGTAGAAAGTCTAGAAATTAAAAACAATCACTGACATAAAAAACTTAATGGATAGGTTAAATAACAAATTAGACATAGGCAAAGAGAGAATTGGTGAAATGGAAAATAGATTGGAAGAAATTACCTAGAATTCAGAAGAGAGAGAGAAAGAGATGAATATAAAGAGAAATTCTAATATATATCTAATAAATATTTCAGATAAGGAAAATCTGCTTTTTATCAATTCTAGAATTGATGAAAATATTTAATTTTCTTATTCAGGAAACACAATGAGCCCTGAAAGTATTATAAATAAGCTAAAGTTTTACCTGCTCATGTCATAGTGTACATGAGTAGGTATAACTTGTCAAAACAGCAAGACAAAACATTTTCAGAACAACCAAGGGAAAAGACACTCTGAAGACAGACAATACGCTTCTCAACAGCACAATGAAAGCCAGAAGATAAATGAAAAAAAAAATGTCTTTAAAATGATAAGAAAAAAGAACTATCTACCTGGAATTCTCTACCAGCTAAGCTATCCTTCAAAAGTGAAGGATAAATAGATATTCTATCAAGAAAATAAGAAAGTTTCTAATAGATTCTTACTGAAACAACTACTAAAAGATGTAAGAAGGAAAGTGAACCAAGAAGGAAGGAGTGAAATGTGTGAAGGAATGATGCTCCAAGAAATTGGTACAGTGTGAAAATCTAAGTGATCATTGATAATACAAAGCAGTAATAATAATAATGTTAATCAGATGGGCATAAAAACAAAATAACAATAAAATACTAGAAAATAGTACTCTGATGGGGGGTTGTGTGTGTGTGGTTGGAGATTGGAGTTAAAGCATTCTATATATTATCTACAAGAAGGGCAGAGATAATAACTTTAAACTCTTAAGAATACATGTAGACATTGTAAATGTAAGCTCCAAAGGCCAGAAATACAATTTATAAGTTCCAAACAGAAAATAAAACAAGAATAAAAGTTCAATCAAGACAAAAAGAGAAGCATAGAACAAGCTGTAACAAGCACACGTAAGATGACAGAATCACAATAAACATAAGTTTACTAGACTCACTAGGGATTGTCAGATTGACTTTTAAAAATTGAGCTACGTCTAAAACATGTCTAAAGACACTGAGAAAATTTAAAAGAAAAAGCTTGAAAAAAGATACACCACACTAATACTAATGAAAAGAAAGCTGAAGTCAGTCAACTGACTTTAAGTTGAAAAGCATTATTATAAAGAAAGTCACGATATATTGATAAGAGGAGCAATTTACCCAGATAATGTGGCAATTCAAAAATTACCTAGAGCTGATAATATAGCCTCTAAATATATAAAACAAAATATAATAGGCTTACAAAGATAAATTGATAAATTCAAGGTTATACAGGGAGATTTTCTGTTTCAGTTATGGATAGATCAAGCAGATAAAACATATAGTAGATTCAAACAATACAGTGAGCAAAGTGGATGAAATGGTCATATAAAGAATCCTGAATCAACCAATTTTAGAACATATTTAAAAATGTGGAAGATTTTAAAACATGGAACAGATAGTAGGCAATTAATTAATTAAATAAAGGAAACAGTAAAGATAAGAGCAGAAATTAATGAAATAAAAAACAGATATACCAGCCTGGGCAACATAACAAGACCCTGTCTCTACAGAAAAATAAAACAATTAGCCAGTGTGATGGCATGCACCTATAGTCCTAGCTGCTCTGCAGGCTGAGGTGGAAGGACTGCTTAAACCCAGGAGTTTGAGGCTGCCATGAGCTATGATTGCACCAACTGCACTCTAGGCTAGGTGACAGAGCAAGACCCTCTCTTCTTCTTTGAAAAAAAGAAAGAAGGAAGGAAGGAGGGAGAGAAGGAAAGGAAAAAAGGAAGGAACGAAGGAAGGAGAGAAGGAGGGAAGGAAGGAAGGAGAAAGGAAGGAACGAAGGAGGGAGAGAAGGAGGGAAGGAAGGAAGGAAAACATAGATACAATGGAAGACCAATTCAACAGAAAGGTGGCTCTTTGACTAGACTAATAAAATAGACAAACCCTTGGCAAGACTGATCAAGAAAGCCAGATAAAAGACACTGATAAAGAATATCAGCAATGATGATGAATATCAGCATAACTACAGACATTAGAGATTTTAAAATGAACAATCTTATGCCAGTAAATTTGAAGTCTTTGACAGTAGGTACAATTTTCTAGAAATATATCATATAGAACATCCAGAAAAAAAGAAAAAGAAATAACTGACTAGACTTAGATGCCTGGAAAATGGCATCAATAGTTAAAACCCTACCCTCAAAAACTATTCCAGCTTTAGAGGACAACTTCTACTAAACATTTAAGAACTGATTGATCTCTTCTTTATACAAACAATAGAATAGAAAAAAAGGGAACACTTCTCAATACATTTTATGAGGCAAATAGAATTTTGATATCAACCAGAGAAGGACAATAGGGGAAAGGAAAATTATAGGTCAATATCCTTCATAGATGCAAAACTTCTGAATGAATAATAGCAAATCAATGCATTAGAAATAGGGCCTCATGACACAGTTGGAAATTTCTTGATATATAAAAATGTTTAAATATTAGAACATCTATTAATATCACTATGTTATCAGATTGAAGAAGAAAAACTTTTATCATTATTCAGCAGGTGCAAGAAAATCATATTTTATAATTCAGTAGTCATTTATCGTAAACTCTCATCAAACTGTGAATAGAAGGGAAACTTCTTAACTTCATATAGTGAGTCTACCAGAAGCATCTAGCCAGCACTGTATGTAATGGTGAAATGCTAAGAGTCATCCCTTTAAAAATCGTAAATAAGACAAGAAAGCCTGTCATCACTGTTTCTATTTATCATGGTACTGGAGGTCCCATTCACTTCTGCAACACAGGAAGAAGAAATCAAAGGTATAAGGATTAGAAAGGAAAAATACAACTCTCATTTTTCATAGGTGATATGATTACAAATGAATCAAAGGGAATCTATAGACACCTTTTTAGAACCTACAAGAGAGCTCAGCAAGGATGTTGGATACAAATGAATACCCAGAAATCACCAAATTTTGATATTCAACTACAGATGATTATAAAACATACTTTTAAAATGTCATTTATTGTGGTGACAAAAAATAAATCTAATAAGAATGTGCAATGGCTGGGTGTGGTGGTTCATGCCTATAATCTTATCACTTTGAAAGGCCAAGGTGGGAAGATTGCTTGAGCCCAGGAGCCTGAGACCAGCCTGGGCAACAAGGCGAGATTCCATCTATATATTAAAAAAAAAAGAAATTTGGCTGGACAAAGTGGCTCATGCCTTGTAATCCTAGCACTTTGGGAGGTGAAGGTGGGTGGATTGTCTGAGCTCAGAAGTTCAAGACCAGCCTGGGCAACATAGTGAAACACTGTCTCTACTAAAATACAAAAATTTTGCTGGGCATGGTGGCATGCATCTGTAGTCCCAGCTTCTTGGGAGGCTGAGGTGGGAGAATCGCTTAGCCCTGGGAGGTGAAGGTTGCAGTGAGCCGTGATTATACCACTGCACTCCAGCCTGGGTGACAGAGCGAGACTCTGTGTCCTTCACACACACACACACACACAAAGTTATCCAGTCATGGTGGTGCATACCTCTAGTCCTAGCTGTTTGCGGGGCTGAGGTGGGAAAATCACTTGAGTCTAGGGGTTTGAGGCTGCAGCGAGCTTTCAGCCTGGGCAACAGAGTGAGAACGTTGTCTTAAAAAAAAAAAAAAAAAGAATATGCAAGAACTTTATGGAGATAACCAGAACATTTTACTCAAGAGCATTACAGATTGTTAAATAAATGGAAAGATATTTTATGTTCATGGATGGAGACCCAGAATAGTAAAAACAGGTAATTCTCACAGAATAACCTATAGGTTTAGTATAATGACAATTAAAATCCTGGATTTTCTCTTCTGATGGTGGTAAACAAGATAATTTGAACCTTTTTCCCAGTTAACTTAAAAAGTAAAAAGAAAAAAGTGAACAAAATATTTTCTGAAAACTTCTTCAAAATGCTAACTATATAGAGAAGAGTTATGAGACTAAGATCAGGGAGAGCCCAGAAATTCAGAGCTGTGAGCCCAGCACTGATGGCCATTTTTACCCTGGGAGTGTTTGTCAATCTAGATGTGACTGAGAGGCTGCAGTTTTGGAAGCCCCATGAGGCTAGAGGGACAAAAGTCCGAATCCAGAACCTACCAAGAATAGAGACCCTGATACCACGCCTCCTGACCTACACATTTTTGGCTGGGACCACGAAGTAAAAACACCCCCGTAGTAACTTTCCTTCATGTGGACACAGCTCAGTGTCAAGCCCTGTGGTAGCCCAACATAAAATATTACAAGCCTTGTATGTGTATTAAGGTAACCCTAAGCCTAGGCAACATGGCAAAACCTCGTCTGTATAAAAAATACAAAAAAAATAAAATTAGCTGGGTATGGTAACACATGCCTGTAGCTCCAGCTACTCTGAAGGCTGAGGTGGAAGGATCGTTTGAGCCCAGGAGGTCAAAGCTGCAGTGAGCTGTGATTGTGCCCCTGTCACTAAACAAACAGAAAGTTCTTTGAAGGAAGGTAACATTTCAGGCTACAAATATTTCTGCAAATATCTTCCTAACAAAGCATTCAGCACACAATCAAAGATAACCAGACATATGAGGAGGCAAGACACAATGAGTGAAAATGAATAGGAAGAAAAGACGGTGGAGACAGCCCCACAGGGACTCTACTTATTTGATTATGAAAGGATTAAGACAGGACACACAGGGCTTCTGAGACACTTGCAATGTGCTGTTGTTTGCCCATGAGGTGATTATATGAGTATTCGGTCCATCTTCTGAGACTGGAAAAACTCAAACTCAAACCATGTTTTCCCTCTGCTCTCACAGTCAAGACCAAAGACTTCTGTGATCAAATGTGTGGAGATTTCTTCCTACCAAAAAGCAAGCAATGGATTCTGCAGAATAGATTCAGTTCTATTCTGACACTACTTACCTGGATATAGCATCAGATCCCACAGGTTGAGGGCTCATCCCCTAAGACTGCCCTCCACCTCCCACCTTCATTTGCCAACTGTAGGCTCTGGTTGTTCTACCCATGCTTTTGTCTAACTGATTATAAATTAGGGATCCTTCCTCTTTGGGCTCAATTTATTTGGTAGAGCAGCTCACAGAACTCAGGGAAACACTTACTTACATTTACCAGTTATAAAGAATATTAGAAAGGATACAGATGAAGAGATGCATAAAGCAAGGCACAAGGGCACAAAGCTTCCATATCTTCTCTGGGCATGCCACCTTCCAGGAACCCTCCATGTGGTTAGCTATCCAGAAGCTCTTCAAACCCTTTTCTTTTGGGTTTTTATGGAGGTTTCATTATGTAGATATGGTCAATTAATCCATTGACCATTGGTGATCAACCCAGCCATCAACCCTTCTAAGACCTTCTCTAAAGGTTGAAGGGTGGGGCTGATAGTCGCAACTCTCTAAATGTGTCTTGGTCTTTCAGGTGATCAGTCCCCTTCCTACTGCTACCTATGCTGCCAGCCATCAGTCAACTTATTAGCATACAAAAAGACATCAGTTTGGAGAGTCTAAGGGTTTTAGGAGTTGTATGTCAGATACAGGATCGAAGACCAAATATATATTTTACAGTGTCATACCATCTGAATCCATTTAACTGTATGCTTATATTTTATGTCCTTTTCTGAACATGTGTTATATTCAGCAATAGAAAAGGCTTACAAAATTGAAACCAATTCAACATTCCATCAACAGGAGGACTGACCGATGAATTTTGGTAAATTCATACAATTATATATTGTTAAGCTGTTGAGTTGGAAGAACCAGAGCTACGTGTATCAATAAGGATTACTTTCAAAAATATATTGCAGTGAGTAATTACAAGTTGTGGAAAGATATATACAATATAACATTACAGAAAGTCAAAAAATGCAAAACAATATTATATATTATAATGGAGACATAAAGTGTAAAAACATACATGAAACAATAAGTACCAGATTCAGAATAGTGGCCACTTCAGAGAAAAGAGAAAGGAAGAAAGAAAAGAGAGCACCATATAGGTAGCTTCACCTGTTTCTGTGACATTTAGTATTTAAAAAGGATGAATCAACTTTCAACCAGGGATCAATATCCAGAATATACAAGGAACTCAAACAACTCAACAGTAAAAAAACAAAAAACAGGGCCAGGTGCGGTGGCTCACAGCTGTAATCCCAGCACTTTCCGAGGCCGAGGCAATTGAATCACCTGAGATTGGGAGTTCAAGACCAGCCTGACCAACATGGAGAAACCCCATCTCTACTAAAAATACAAAATTAACTAGGTGTGATGGCACATGTCTGTAATCTCAGCTACTCGAGAGGCTGAGGCAGGAGAATTGCTTGAACGCAGGAGGTAGAGGTTGTGGTGAGCTGAGATCGCACCATTGCACTCCAGCCTGGGCAACAAGAGTGAAACCCTGTCTAAAATTTTAAAAAAGCAAATAATCCCACTAAATAAATAATCCCACTAAGTAAATAACCCCACTAAACAGGGGACAAAGGACCTAAATAGACATTTCTCAAAAGAAGACATACAAATGGCCAATAGGCATATGAAAAAAATGCTCAGTATCACTAATCATCAGAGAAATGAAAATCAAAACCACAATGAGATATCATCTTACCCCAGTTAGAATGGCTATTATCAAAAGAACAAAAAATAACAGAGCCTGGCAAGGATATGGAGAAAAGGGAGCTCTTGCTCCCTGTTCATAGGAATTTAATTTATAAAGCCACTATAGGAAACAGTATGGATATTTCTCAAAAAACTAAAAAGTACCTGTCCTACAATTCAACAATGCCGCTACTTGGTATTTATCCAAATGAAAAGAAATCAGTGTATCAGAATGATACCTGCACTTCCATGTTTATTGCAGCACTATTCACAATAGCAAAAATATGGAGTCAACCTAAGTGTCCATCAATGGACAAATGGATAAGGAAATGTGGTATATATACGTAATGAACTACTATTCAACCATAAAAAAAAAGCAACAGGGATGGAACTGGAGTTTGTTACATTAAGTGAAATAAACCAGGCACAGAAAGACAAATATCATACGTTCTCACTCATATGTAGATGCTAAAAGAAATTGATTTCATGAAGGTAGAGCATGGAAGGATAGCTACCAGAGGCTGGGGAGGGTGTGTCGGGGGAGGATGAAGAGAGTTTGGTTCATGGATACAAACATACAGTTAGATAGAAGAAATGAGTTCTAATGTTCAATAGCAGAGTAGGGTGACCATAGCTAACAACATTATATTGTACATTTCAAAATGCTGTGAGGACTTGAAATGTTCCCAATGCATAGAAATGGTAGACACTCAAGATGATGAATAGCCTAAATACTCTAACTTGATCACTACACATTCTGTGCATGCAACAAAATATCACATGTACCCCATAAATATGTATAAATATTATGTATGAATTTAAGAAAGAATGAAAGAAGCTAGGATTCCAAAAAAAAGGATGAATCAAATAAAGCAAAATGATGTGATCTGACAAAGATGGGTGGTAGGTGCATACTCTGTTCCATTCTCTCCGTTTTTCTGGATGCTTGAAATAGTCCATTTCAGAAATAAGTTCCTTGGAGAGGTCACAGAATACTTTAAAGAGTTGTATTTTAGACTGATTTAGTTGCTGCAGTTCTTGGAACCTGTTTCCTGTGAATAAGAACCAAATACTGGGGCATCAATGTTTAAGACATAACCTATCTTTTTCTTATCCATTAAATTATTTATCCTCAGTGCTTCTGTAAACTCATTACACACACACAAATGCCTTTTTTTTAAGTTCCAATTTTATTTCTTGAGGACACTTCATTATGCGTTTTTAAATACTATTTTTTATTTCTGACCCGTGGATCTTTTGGGAGCTCTTTTGACATAGATCTACTCTAACTGAATTTCTAAAATCATTTACCTCCTTCTGTTTTGTTTTCTTTAGGAACGAGATAAATTCTACTTGTCTCGTAGTGTTGTTCTAGAACTTCTGCAGGCCCTAAAACTCAAATCTCCTTTACCAGATACAAACCTTCTTCTGCTCGTCCAGGTAAGCTTATGCCTGATTTGTAAAACTTTTCATGAGATCCATGTATGTTTGGGAAAATTAAGTGAGGTGTAGAGTGTATGCATAAAACTAAACATCTTTGCCCAGAGATGAGAAATAATATATCTTATATGGACCATGACCTAACTAATAGTATGCACCTGACACTTCCACTGGCTAAAAAAGTCCAAGAAGGAGTATTGATTTTGTTCCTACTGTGAAATTAGTTCTATGGGGGTTAAAAAGAAGAATAAAACAATAATTTTTGTACTCAAGAAATGCGTGATGCAGTAGGTTAGAGGGGCAGGTCAGTCACCAGAGCTGAGACAGGCCTGAGACCAGAATTCAGGGAACAGGCTGAGGTCTGACTGCAGAGTCAAATGAGTATAGGTGGTCCCTAAATCTCTGTGAAGCAGAAGTGAAGGAGAGGATAGGCCAGGCCAGAGACAGTCAAATGGCAGGATGCACTGAGTAGTACCCACAGTGGGGGATAAGTATGCTTCAGCCCTCAGGGGACAACTGAGGCCGAGGACCACTATAAGACAGACTTTGGAGAACTGTCAACAATTATTCTTTTGGTTTTAGGGCTTCTGAGGGACTAAAGCCTTCTACTCTACTGTCCTTAACTCAGCATCTTAGGCAGGCATGCAGGTTTTGATGACCTGAAACAGGCTATGATAGTATCATAAGAGAAAGAGGTAAACAAAATCCTAGGGAGAAATTGAAAGCAGCATGGATCCCATCCCTTATGATGTGAAATCAGAGAAGACTTCATGAAGGAAGTAGCATTTGAGTTGGGTCACAAAGGACTGGAGGGTACAGACAAATGTCTTTGCCTGGGATTAGGGTTCAGCCTAGAGAGGTTGACTGGCTTCAAGCATAAAGGAGGCTTAGGCAGGATGGTGGAGTACATTAAGGGATAATGGCATGAGGATAGGGTTGAGAAAAAGTAGACTGGCTCTGCCAGAGGAATCAGCAGGTGTTCAGGTAACCTGGCACCCTGCCTCTCACCCAAGGGTTGAGGCTAGATTTAGAGACCTGGCCATGAGCTACAGCTGGGATCAGGGTGTCATTCAATGGCCTTTGGGTACAGTGCCCAGCCATTGCATCACAGCTGTGTCAGCACTCGCTGATGAGCATTAAGACCAGTCCCAGAGTCTGGGCCTGCAAGCTGAGGGTTAAATGATTGAAGGAATATGGGAGCTTGGTATCAAGGAACTAGACAGATTTCCCTGAATTGTGGGTACTCATTTGGAGACATGAGAGATAAGGGAACACTAATGGAGGACCTATTATGTGTTAAGCATTTAATCTTTACAGCCTCATGAAGCATTGGTTCTGTACTGCAGGAGGTGGTTCGGTGGCTTGCCCAAGACCACAGTGCTGGCCTAAGTGACAGGTAGTATCAAGCACCTGATTTCAGTGTGTTAGGACTCACAGCCCAGCTCCCTTCGGTATAACACACAGCCTTGACAGGCCCTTTCCATCCCTTACAGGGATTACTGTAACAGCTCTTAGCTTTTTGCACCTGCTTCATCTCTTTCCACACCAAGCCAATCTTCTGGCCTGTGGCTGCCTAGAGGAATTTTGCTGAAACTCTACTTTTCTGATGCAGATCACTCTTGCATCAGAAACCTAGAGTGACCTCGTAAGGTCTGAACTATCCAGGTCTTCCGTCATCTGGCCACATCTGACTCTTCAGCAGTATTTCCCACTACAAATATTTACTGACCACCTATCTTGGGCTGGGTTCTGGGAATATAGAGATGTGACATGCATATCCTGATAATGTGCTAACTACTCTCATGAAAATCTACACGGTGTATAAAACACTATGGAAGAGGGAGTGGCTAACTGAACCTAGGACACGGAGGAAGGCTTATGAAGCATTATGAGGCCTGACATGGGCCAGGTGCTCTGCAGGGTGCTGAGGAAACAGAAGAATCAGCCATGACATCTTCCTTCCAGGAGTTTACAATTTAGCAATTGAAGTTGACATGTAAATTAAAAAAACAATTCCCACATAGTACAACAGGTGCAGTAGTAGAGATGTGTACTGAGTAAGGAAGTGTTGTTTGTAGAAGACAGTTCACATGGACCTTGAAGGATGCACAGAAGTTCAGGAGTTGACCTGGTAGAGAAGATGAGGAACAACCCTTGTCATTTACTGTTGAATAACCACTGCCTGGTCTCCATACTCCCCCTCCAGAGACTACAAATCATTAGGATCAGAACTGAATTTTTCTCAAAGGCTTGAGATTTATTTAAAAAGTTGGTGTACTTTCAATGAATGGTCTTGAGTTGTCTTTGAAGGGCTTTCTAGGACACATTGAACCCTCAGCGAGTCAGTGATTGCTGGAAAATGACAGCAATGGATGCGGGGCATGATGTCATCAGAATGAAATGGCTCTTATTTTACCAAGGTGCTGGACAGCCCAGGAAGAAGACAAGCAAAGTCACAGCCAGAAAATATCTGTGCTCCTAAGGAGAGACGAACTTTGCATTTCTCTCTGTGGATTGCATTGGCCAGGCCCTTCTGCTCACATAGCAGCAGCAACATTGCCTTTGAGAACAAGCAGTGTTCACACAGATTTTTTATTTATTGAATTTTAATTAAGTTATTTATTTTTGAGATAAGATGTTGCTCTGTTACCAGGTTGGAATGCAGTGGCACGGTCTTAGCTCACTGCAACCTCTGCCTCACTGGCTCAAGTGATCCTCCCACCTCAGCCTCCCAAGTAGCTGGGACTACAGTTGTGGGCCACCACGACTGACCAATTTTTTAGATATTTTTAGTAGAGATGGGTGTTGACCATGTTGCTCAGGCTGGTCTTGAACTGCTGGACTCAAGCTATCCACTCATCTTGGTCTCTCAAGGTGCTGGGATTACAGGTGTGAACCACTGCTCTCGGCCCAAAGAGATCTTTTTGAAGATTCATGGGATCTACACTGACTTGGAGGAGAGGGCAGGTGAACAGGGCTTAGGGAAATATCCCGGGAGGGATTAAGGTTAGCAGCCTGACTGTGTCTGGAGGTCACTTGCTTCTAAAAGTGTTGCAGTTGGGGATGTGCCACCTGAAAACCACTTCAGGGCATTGAAGGTGCTTTCCTGCAGATGGTGAACAGCATTCCCTTAATTGCCCTTTGTCTTGAGCAGAGCAGATCTGTGTGGCTGATCTTCTTGGGGTCTAGCACTCCATACTGTAACTGCTGGAGATTGGTTTGCAATGAAATACATTAGTCAACTGTAATAAGCACTTGTCACAAGATGCCAAAAGAACACTGACAGTTTAAATTACCCAGTGCTTAAGGAAACCACAAAAACAGTGATTATTGCATCACAGTTAGGTGAATAAATAACAAAAATTAAGAAGAAAGACAGCAAAAAGATACTTCCGAATGTGTTTTATGGGTTTTCATCTGCCATTTCATCTTTTTAAAACAAATGTGTGCCTTGTCATTGAAATCGTTAAGTTAGAAAATGTCAAGTTGTAAAATTATTTAGATTGAAGGGGTATTTTGGAGACATTTTCAGATCACGCCCAGGAAAAACAACTTTATGGAAATGTTTCAGTCTTCTCCAACAAAATATGTTGAGCATAGTTTGTTCCTGGGTTTCAACACCAAGGGAAAAATAAATTTAAGCCATTTCAAAGTAACAAATCCTTGTTCCATAAACTCTTAAGCAATTTTTATTTCTAATCAGAGAAATAAAAGTGAGGCATGCCCATAAAAAAGGATGAGTTTGTGTCCTTTGTAGGGACATGGATGCAGCTGGAAACCATCATTCTCTGCAAACTATCACAAGAACAGAAAACCAAACACTGCATGTTCTCACTCATAGGTGGGAACTGAACAATGAGATCACTTGGACTCGGGAAGGGGAACATCACACACCGGGGCTATCACGGGGAGGGGGGAAGAAGGAGGGATGGCATTGGGAGTTATACCTGATGTAAATGACGAGTTGATGGGTGCTGACGAGTTGATGGGTGCAGCACACCAACATGGCACAAGTATACATATGTAACAAACCTGCACGTTATCCACATGTACCCTAAAACTTAAAGTATAATAAAAAATTAAAAAAAAAAAAAAAAGTGAGGCATGCCTTAAAACAGAGTAGTTCCCTTTTCTGCCCTGTGGTCCTGCCTAAGTCATGGAGAGAAGTCTTCTATGGGGCCGCACATGGTATATTAGTCTGTTCTCATGCTGCTAATAAAGACATACCTGAGACTGGGTAATTTATAAAAGAAAGAGATTTAATTGACTCACAGTTCCACATGGCTGAGGAGGCCTCACAATCAATGGCGAAGGTGAATGAGGAGCAAAGTCATGTCTTACATGGCAGCAGGCAAAAGGAGCTTGTGCAGGGGGAACTCCCATTTATAAAACCATCAGATCTTGTGAGACTTATTCACTACCATGAGAACAGTATGGGGGAGACCACCCTCACCATTCAATTATCTCCACCTGGCCCCTTGACACATGGGGAGATTATTACAATTCAAGGTGAGATTTGGGTGGGGACACAGCCAAACCATATCAGATGGGATGAGGAGAAACGTTGTTTCTCTTATGCGTAGTTCCTTTTTTTTTTTTTTTTGAAATGGAGTCTTTCATTCAAAAAATGGGCTTTGTCACCCAGGTTGGAGTGCAATGGTGCAGTCTTGGCTCACTGCAACCTCCACCTCCTGGATTCAAGCGATTCTCCTGCCTCAGCCTCCTGAGTAGCTGGGATTACAGGCATGCACCACCATGCCCAGCTAATTTTTTTTTTTTTTTGAGACGGAGTCTCGCTCTGTCGCTGGGGCTGGAGCGCAGTGGCCGGATCTCAGCTCACTGCAAGCTCCGCCTCCTGGGTTCACGCCATTCTCCTGCCTCAGCCTCCTGTGTAGCTGGGACTACAGGCGCCCGCCACCTCGCCTGGCTAGTTTTTTGTATTTTTTTAGTAGAGACGGGGTTTCACCGTGTTCGCCAGGATGGTCTCGATCTCCTAACCTCGTGATCCGCCCGTCTCGGCCTCCCAAAGTGCTGGGATTACAGGCTTGAGCCACCGCGCCCGGCCCTAATTTTTGTATTTTTAGTAGAGATGGGGTTTCACCATATTCGTCAGGCTGGTCTCAATCTTCTGACCTCGTGATCCACCCACTTTGGCCTCCCAAAGTGCTGGGATTACAGGTGTGAGCCACTGCACCTGGCCTAGTGCCTCTTTCTGTAGGGTTTCTCAATTGCTTTTTTCTTGCCCTTGACTGCCTGGGTCCTCCAGGTGTTCTCTGTAGAATGGTGGAAATGACAGCCTGCTCTCTGGAAGCTTCTTTTAGGCCAGAGATCTAGGCTGGAGTCAGAGGAACCTTTCCCCTTTACCTATGGGCATCATCAGCTCCTGGCACTTGGACAACCAAGCTTATATCAGGGACAGATGATCTGCCAGGAGCAGACAGTGACTTTCTTTATGGATATCAGTGACCATCATCTGAAGGCCACCCAGTGAGGGTGGGTATAGTTAACTGAAAATGCAATTTGCAAACATAAAAAAAATCAGTAACCAGAAGGAAAAACTCCCTAGGTGATCCATCACAAATGACACCAGTCCCCATGCTGAAAACAGAATCTGTTGCTCCAATGTTGCGTTTCCCATTCATTCTTTCACCCCATAGGGAACTGCTGGTATTTCCTCTACTACTTTTCTGATGAATAACAGTAGGTAGATGAGCTCACTAAGATGGAACCATTTCTATTCTTCTCATAGATAGACCATACCTTTGTGTTACCAAATACTCTGGCAGTAAGAAAGACCCCTTAAAGAACAAATAGAATGCTCGTCCAAGAAATGTGGAATCATCCAAGTTTTAAACCTGTCAAGACAGCAACTGCTACCAATCTGCTTTTTAATTCCTAGAAGTTCTCCCTGGAGGCCTGGCGTCATGGGGAATTCCCCAGCCTGCTCTATGGTGGTTGTCTAGCCATGACCACTGATGTTTACATATAAAGTTGTTTTACATATGAAGTTTACATATGTAAAGTTTATGTGTGAATTTACATATGAAGTTGGGTGGCCTTAAATGTTCAAGTGGATTTTTTCTTTTTAAAGAAAGAGAGGCGTGGAGATAGGAAAGAATTTGCTGAATAGAAAAATGTCATTTCAGAGTCCAAATTGTTGATCCCCAGGGCATAGTTCTCCTTTTGCATTTTGGACAGATACACTAGCACATTATTTTAATTCAGATCTATTGACATTTTTGCTTTTTGTTTCCAATATTTTCTCTTTTGCTGGTTTGCTGTGGATATTTTTTGTGTAATAGGTTATAATTGTTCTCAAGATAGAGTTTTCATAATAAGTGATAACTCATTAATAGCCACCATAAAGACTGTTTAAGTTTAAATCAAAAGGAATTTCCTTAGCTCCTATTATGTGTCAAGAGTAGATATTCAGCCGGGCGCAGAGGCTCACGCCTGTAATCTCATCACTTTGGGAGGCCAAGGCGGGTGGATCACGAAGTCAAGAGATGGAGACCATGCTGCTAACATGGTGAAACCCCGTCTCTACTAAAAGTACAAAAATTAGCTGGGTGTGGTGACATCTGCCCGTAGTTCCAGCTACTTGTGAGGCTGAGGCAGGAGAATTGCTTGAATCCAGGATACGGAGGTTACAGTGAGCCGAGATCGCGCAACTGCACTCCAGCCTGGCGACAGAGTGAGATCCCATCTTAAAAAAAAAAAAAAAAAAAAAAAGAGAGAGAGAGTAGATATTCTGCTAATTTGCGCATACCACTCCCACTCTGTGGGATATACCTGCATATTGAAGTTATGAGAAATCGTATTGTGAAGAAAGGTTTTCTTTTAAAGATAGGTTCGTTGTGGGCTGGAGGACAGAGAACTGGTGGAGGAACAGCTGTTGTTTTTAATTCACAGAGTTACCATTGAATGGGGTTATTAATATTAGTTGAGTTAGTAACAGTCTGATCACTCTATGAGATGAGAGGTGAAGACACTGTTTTGGGTATCATTTTGATAATGAATTTAGTAATGACACATAATAGATACCGTGTTTCTGTTGTATTCATGGGGGAATGCGTATTTCAGTACCCAATTTCCCTCAAAGTACAGAACTCTTCCTTCAACAGCAGTCGTCATTTCCTTCTCTGATTTTTGTAATAGCATTGTATTTTGAGCAGCTCTATAAAATCATAATAGATTTCTTTTTTCAGTTTATGGTTGGCAGCCATATAAAACAAAGACAGAAAGGTTTAGTAAGATTTTAGTTGTGTATCTGATGTAAAAATATGCTGGATTACAATGCATGGATAAAAAATAATAGATGATTTCTGAGGCTTATGCACTTTTATTTCCTTTGATATGCCAGATTCTCTGTGCACCTCCTTTACTTTTAGGGTGATTTTTGATTAATTCTGACTAGTAAGAGTTCTCATAAATCGGACAGTTGGATCCAACCTCAGATCTTGATGCTGTGTGATTGCTAACCATGCTGAAATGTGCTTCCATCATGCTCTGCGTTGCACTTTACTGAGTATCATGGGTGGGAAAGTCATCCACTGAAGGGAGATACAGACATTTAAAATTTTGCTTCTTCACAAACCTTATCTTCACCTCGAGGGCCCATCCAGGCCATGCAAACATACTCGAGTGGGGTCCAGGACTTTAAACCATCCTTAAAGAGACAGCTCTAAGTGCGCCCCTTACCTCACACAGTAGATATGGCTCTGTCTCCCCTGTGGCCTTTCTTAGCTATGCAGTATCATTTCTGTTGTAAAGAACTTAATTAAAATTAATACTGATGTCCTCACTAGAGGTTTTGGAACGCAATTATAAGTTGTTTGTCTTAGACTGAAGACTTAGATAGCTATTTATTTATTTATTTGAAGCAGAGTCTTGCTCTGCTGCCCAGGCTGGAGTGCAGTGGTGCCATCTCGGCTCACTGCAACCTCTGCCTCCCAGGTTCAAGTGATTCTTCTGCCTCAGCCTCCTGAGTAGCTGGGTTACAGGCATGTGCCACCACACCCGGCTAATTTCTGCCTCAGCCTCCCAAAGTGCTGAGTTTACAAGCGTGAGCCACCACACCTGGCCTAGATAGCTTTTTAAAATGAATTTTGTGGGAAAACATGCCATCTCTACCAGGAGGCTGCATTGGGAGGGTTCCTTCTGTTCACTGTGTATGTCTATCAAATATCAAATATTTCAGGTTTTGTTTTTTTTTTTTTTTTACTTATAGATTTTGACTGGAGTTAAAGGCTTCTCATTTTCTAAAACCTGGTTTATTTACTTTTCCTTACATTAGAAATAAGCTTAAGTTACATGAGCAGACATAGCAAACCTGAATAAGATAATAGAAAATGCTAGGTGTTCCCAGGATGTTACCAGTTGCCACTTTCTATGCCAGATTCAGAGTTAATGGCTAAATAGATTCTTCAGTTTTCTGTAACTGTATTTGAGGCAAATGGAAATGACAGAATGTTAATGTGGAGATCTGTGTCCACTCCTGTCACAAAGCTCTCGGGGACAGCTCTACTTATGCCCTCTTGCCCCCACTCAGTTACATACACTTACATGCTTTCCATGGAGGACACCCCTCCCACATGTGAAGACCAGCTCTTGGCCCTGAGGCTGAAGTCTAAGGGTTCCTTGGCCTCAGGAGGCCTTTGGCTTAGAGGTGTACCCAGTTAGCCAAAACCTGCTACCTGTTAATAATGCTTAGATTTAAACCCCTGACTAGCCCAATAATATGCTAGTTTCTGTTCCTTTGTTCCATGGTTCCTCATCAGGCCTCCTAGAGATTTGCTCTGCGACCCTAGTTCCTATTACTTCTCCCCAGTGTGACAGGGACCGAGCCTGCTGACCCATTCAGCTTCCCCTTGCCTTCCAGTATGAGAACAGAATGAATGAGAAGGTGGAGCAATTGGTGCTGAAACTTCTGAACTCTGCACAGCAGCAGTTCCAGATCCCAAAGTTGTTAAGGCTACTGGCCAGAGGCCAGGAAATATAAATTAAACAGAAGCTAATTGCTTATAGCAAACTCTACTTCATGGTTAACTTTTTCTCCTAAGACTATTAATAAATAGTGGAGTGCCTGCATTAAGTGAGAAACACCTGTCAAAATCTGTAATGAAGCAAATTAAATTGTAATCTGGCAAATGCATTCTTGTAATGCTCTCAAGTCATAACTGACTAATGGATTTGCTTCGTAAACTCTCACTGAGCCCCTCTGAGGTGTGCGGCACCAAGCTAGTGCTGGGGATGAGGTGCCTCAAGCCTGTCCTCATGAAGAGCTCATAGCAGGTTGAGAAATAGACTCACAAGTCACTGCAGTCTGATGTGGTGACTGGTACAATGGAAGTGTGTGAAAAGTCCTCTGGGCTCCCAGGGAAGGAGTGGGGGGGTCTTTATCAGCGCAGAGGATACATGTGGATGAATAGGGGCAGGAAGATGAGATGCTGAAGGTCCTCTGTGGGGAAGAAACAGATAGGATACTCACTCTGAGGTTGATTGTTTTTCTGGTTTCTTTCTAAATATATGATACGATAATAGAAATCATGAAACTGTATGAAATGTGCTTACAGTAACTGTCAAGAAGTACTAAACAATAAATAGAATGACTTCTCAATAAATCTGACAATGCTGACATCTTTTATTTTTTCCTTGATTGAATGCACCATTTCAGTGCCACTTAACAGTCTGGGTAAAGTAAGACTCTGTGTATTAATTTTAGTACTGTGATTCTGAGTTTCTGGTAGGAATGAACCATCATGATTAGCAAATCTGATCTATCCAAGGCAGATTGTCATGAAAATAACACGAATTAATTTAAACCAAGTTAATAAAATGATAAATGACTTATTACTGTCCAGATACCCTTAAAAATAATTGTCCTTTCACTTTTTTATTAGTTTATTTGTGCAGATGCTGGAACCAAACTAGCTGAGTCAACAATCCTGAGCAAGCAGATGATAGCCTCTGTACCTGGAGTAAGTCCTGTCCAAATTCATTGTCTACATACTTATATTTCATAGAATAGCAGTTAAGAATGTAGGCTTTAGACTTACGTCAGGGTTTGAGGCCTGCCATTTACTAGCTATGTGACTTTTGGAAAGCATTTTAACTTATAATTCTTTGATTCGTATCATCTGTCAAATGGGATATAACAGGGTTTAACATATAGATTTAACAGGGTTTAACATATAGGTTGAGGATTGAATGAGATAATGCATGCAAAGCATATTAGCAAGGAGTCAGACATAGTAAATGCTGTGAAATGTTATCTATTAAAAATAATATTAACAAACATTGCCTATTTTTAGATATTTTAGTTATTTCTATATTTTTCTATTGTAATTAATATGCAAAGAACATCTTGTGCCTAAATCTTTGTCCATACTTCAGACCATTTCTTTATAATAGATTTCTGGGAGTAGAATGACTAAACTATGTTTTTTTTTTTAAGGGTTCTGTGGTGTAATACAAGGTCCTATGCGACAAAAATCCCAATTCTCAATGACTTACGAAAGTTTAGTGTTTGCTCAGTGAAGTTTAGTAGGGAAAGGGGGATTTCTACGTGCATGCTCAGGGATCAGGTTTCTTCCATTATGTGCAGTCCACTGCAATCAGCTTGATTGTGGTTGGGGAAAGGGAAGAGAATATGGCCCATGGGGTTTTCACAGGCCAAGTCTAAAAATGTGTGTTTTTTTTTCCTACTCACATTCCATTGGCTAGAACTCAGGCACATGACCACACCTAACTGCAAGGGATGATGGGAAATGTGGTCTAGTTGTGGGCCAAGGAAGAAGACAGGCCTGGGGAGTGGCTAGCCAGTCTCTGCTGCATGCTTGCTGTTTCCTTCATTGTTTAATTCTTTAAAACTCATTATTTGCTACCTATGCCATAGCTAAAAAAAAAAAAGTCCCTAATAATAAAAGTGTTATTGAAATCAGTAATTAAAAGATGAACATTCCAACAACGGAAAAGCAACATACAGTCCCCTTTCTGATGACCAATAAGCCATTAAAAATAAACCTTTTACTCTGACTAGCAATCAATGAATTGTAAGTTAATATGAAGTATAAAAATATTTAAAAATATAAAAATTAAAATTGGCTAGCCAATCAGCAGATTTTCTCTTTAAAAAAAAAAAACACCACTTCATCAGGGCATGAAAGACATATAGGAAGCTGCACATCTTTAATGTATGTGACTGATGAGTTGGGAAATGATTATACATTCATGAAACCACCACTGTGATCTATGCCGTAAACATATCCATCACCTCCAACAGTTTCTTCCTGCCCTATTTGTTTGTTTGTTTGCTTTTGTTTGTTTGTCATTAGCAATAAGAGCACTTTACATCAGATCTACCCTCTTAGGAAATTTCTAAGTGTGTAATACAGTATTTCTAACTCTAGGGACTCCGCTGCCCAGTAAATCTCTAGGACTTACTCACCTTGCATAATTGAAGCCTTGGACCTCTTGACTAATACCTCCCCATTTTTCCCTCCCCAGCAGATCCTCCTCAATGATTAGACTTATTGAGGGTAAAATGAAACAGGCATTCTTCTAAGTTACTATTGGTAGTAAAACCAACCTTGCTGGAGGGCAGTTTGACAATCTTCTTTTAGGAATATGTCTGAGAAAATAAATATGCACATGTTTTATATCAAGTATGTTTATTAAAGCATCACTTAAAATAGCAGAAATATGGAAACAAAGCAAATGTCTAACATCATCAGGGTATTGTTTAAATAAAATAAGGTGCATCCATAAGATAGACGATTATGTGCCTACCAAATCAAAGTTTCAAATAATATTTAATTAATTGGAAAATGCTTATGATGTATCTAATTAAAAAGCAAGTTAGAAAAATGTTATCTCAATCTTATAAACATTATATGTATGTTATATACGTTAAAAAACTTTAAAAAACTTGGAAGGAAATATTAACAGTAGTTTTCCCAGAGGTGGAGGACAGGAATTAGGATTACGGTGATTTCAATTTTAATTTTAATGATGTATGTTTTCCAAATTTCCTATATTAAACATGTGTTGCTTTTATAATCTAAGAAATATAACTTTAAAATCAAATATTAGTTTTGAGGAAGAATTAGCTATGATTTGCTTCAATTCATGAGTTTGAGTTTTGAATATTTTCAACTTTTTAATCATTAGTTTTCCTATGAAATAAATATAGATCTTCTGAAACAAATAGAGCTTGACTTATTTTGTTTTGTTTCTTAAATAACACACCTAAGGTTATTCTTAAGCTTTGCAAAGTAGAGAAAAGGGAGGAGGGCTTGGAAATTATATGTTTTGTTTCATAAGTATATATGGCTCACGAAGAGTCTCCTGACCATGCAGTGAATTTTAGGGCTTGTATTAGATGCAGTTGGCTGTCTCTAGAACAAAAGTGACTTAGTGTTAGTAAATTCTTTGCTCTCATTTTTTGAGATTCAAACTTAAAAGACAAATACTGAATAATGCTCCTAGTAATTATTTTCGGTGACATTTGCCTAGTTGAAATGGTATAAAATATTGCCTATGAAAGAAACAAATCCCTTTCAAGAAATTCAAGAACAGAGTCTCCAGTCCTATTTGCATGACATGTGAAAGGTCAGAGAAAATGGAATAAATCAGGGGGAAATCCTTTCTTGCACGAAAGGATTAATATTCCAAAAGCAGGAACACAATAACCTTTTATAATTCCTTCACTTGATTTAAATTAAAAGAAGACAACTTTGGAACGTATGAAATGCTTGGAAAACACTCTGACAGACTGCCAATGACCTTATTTTGCTGTCTGTTATCCTGTCAGAAGAACTGACAAGCGTAACATTCTAGAAGAGAGAGAAGGTGATATAGTTCAGTACCGTGCAGATTTACATGAATATGGGAAAATGAGAGCCACTGGGTGAGCTAGTTAAGTCTATAATGTTCCAGATTTTCCTAAAGAAAGCTGAGGAAGGCCTTTAGCATAGTATTCATCTGGCTTCAAAGCCTGCCTCGTTTGATCCACATGATACCCGGCCTGATGTGTGGCTTCTCTCATACGGCTTTGATATAGCAGCCTGCTTGTTCATTTTCCTTTGCTTTGCTTATAATCCTAAATTCACTGCATTCTCAGGGAGAGCAGGCCGATGCCATTTAACGACCTAAAACACAAACTTGCTTTCTTTTCCTTCCAAACTTTTCAAACACACTTCGAGCATGTGGGGAAGATGACCATTTTGTTTCTTTCCTTTATCCCCTAGCAAGAACTTGACTGTAATACATGCATCTATTTAATAGTGTACCTACTGTGTGTAAAAAGTTAATTTGCAAGTGACTTGACTAGTATGAGAATTTTTGACTCTTTCAGCAAACACGATGCTTGTTTGTATACTTTTTTGACAGAAAATAGATTCAAGATTCTGGTGGTAGAACTTGGTGGCATGTATTTTATGTGTAGCTAAGACTTCCCTAGAATGAGAATGTGTTGCTATGTTTTGCAATGAATGATGTCCTAAAGACTCTGATACTAATGGCATGCCATAGGCTGAATCTTTGCATACAAAGCAGTTTAAAAACAAGCACACACATAGAAAATCAGTCCAATAACCCAGTGGATAAAAGCGTTTAGCCCCATCTCTCATAGGCCTCTCCTGTTTCTTTGTTCTCCGCCACAAACCTTCTATCAATTTTTGTCCAAATGCTGAGCAGTCAGAGACTATGCTGAGAGTAATGGAGTGAGTCAGAAATCCAGAAAGTGAAACAACTCCTTAGTAAACAATGTGAAACCAGAGTAAGGCAATCATTGCAGTCAGGGCAAAAATAAAGCTGTGACCCAGCTGTGTCCTTGTGTTTCAGTGTGGGACTGCAGCGATGGAGTGTGTGAGGCAGTACATCAATGAAGTGCTGGATTTCATGGCAGACATGCACACGCTGACCAAACTGAAGGTGAGATGACCACCACCTGCTCATCCTTCAGGTTCACAAAACAGAGATGCTTTGAGAGAATTAAGTAGACCATAGGGAACTTATTGCTACCTGGGGAGGCAGCTGTGGCACTGTTGAGTAGTCCCTGCCTTGGGGGATCAAAGAGCCAGGGTCCAGCTTTGCAAAGAGGAAAAGAGGAAGGGAAAGGACATTCACATGGCATCAGCCACATGCATAGCTTTACTTTTGCCATATACTCACTTCTCACAATACCTCTGTTAAGATTCTATCCCCATTTTACAAATTGAGAAACTGAGGCTTGGGATGGTGTAGTACTTGCTCAAGTAACACTACTAAGTGGTAAAGTCAAGGTTGAACCCAAGATTCTTGTGACCCTCAATTCATTCTCTTTTTACCACATAGCATCGTTTAATTACCTTGAGCATCAGTTTCCTCTTTTGAAGAACAAATCCAATAATCCCTACCTTGCCTGACTGTTACGGGGGTTTAATCAAAAATAATGTACGTGAAGAGACTTTCATAAACTATAGCATATTATGCAAACATATACCATGTATTATTTTTTGCTGCATCGAAGCTATTTTCTTAAAGAAAATCCTTGATGAAAGGGGATAGAACAAAATTTAATTTGCATATGGACACAATCCCAGTGAAGTTGTTGAGATGATTGAGTTTTTGCAGGGTGGAATGAATTGCTGATGCAGGTCCACTTTCCTGCTATGATTCAACTAGGAAGCTAAAAGATGAATAGTTTGAGGGATCTGAGCAAGGCCCTAGACAGAGTGCAGAAGAGAATCCAAACATGGTCCAAGGAGCAGCCAAATTGCAATCTGGCGTTAGATGATTCCTTTTTGATAATTGGGAGCTAGTAATCCCAGAAGTTCATCAGCAAAAATACAGTCCCTTAATCACTGACCTGTTCCCTGGCTCTGCTCACATGATCAAAGTGGTTTTTGGTATAGTGATAGATTTGCAAATCCCAGGCAGAAAGTAGAATCAAAATGTAAACTGAGCGTATCTCACAATATGTAAACCCAGTCATTTCTTAATGAGCTCCCCTATCGTTCGCTCCTGTGCTGGTTACTGCTTGCTGAATCTGATTGCCCACACTTAAATGACTTTGATGTACAAAGAAGAGGAAACAACTGTTACCTAAACGTGTTTAGGTTGTTGTGCAGATGCTTTCAAAAAATAATAAGTAGGAACCAGGGTCATCAAAAGGTTGGGAATACAGTCATAATCTAACCCTCTGATTTTACCTATTGGGAAACAGATCAGAAGGATCAAGTGGCAAGTGGATTATCTAAGGCCATGGGACTAGCTAGGACAGACCTGGGTCTAGAACCTAGGTCTCAACACTTAGTTCAGTGCTCTTCCCACTGAGCTCACACTGAGCAAAGAAATTTTTCTGAATTAATTCAACAAATATGTATGAGCACCTGTAATATCATGGCACTGTTCTAGGCACTGGGGATGCTGTGATGAGCAAAAGCGGACACAACAGCTGCTCTCATTTAATTTATAGCCTGGTAGAGGAGGCCAAATTTAATGAACATTTCACACAAACTACAGTAAAAATGTATCTCTCACAACTGCTATCAAAAAGAGGTAGAAAGCAGCACAGACCTGGCCAGGGAGCTCAGGGAATGCTTCCCGGAGGAAGTGACACTTGAGCTAAAATCTGAACAATTAGGTGAAGAGAGGTGGGAATGGCATTCCAGACAAAGGGAATAGCAGCGCGAGGGAACACAGAGAGCCAACACAGCTGGAGCTGCAGGCTGAAGGGGTAAGCTCAGTAGCTGGATCTTTCTGGCTTTGTAGGCCACACTAGGGAACTTTCCCTTCTTTTATCCTAAGAACAATGGGAAGGGTCTGAAGAAGTTTAAGCAGGTTATGTGCTCAGAGTGGCCATAAGAGGGGTGGAAATGACAACCTGATCTTTTCAAAGAATGGCCTGGAATGAATCCAGGTGTCTGCCAGAGTTACAAAATACCGCTTGGTTTTGTAGAGCCACATGAAGACATGTTCCCAGCCTCTGCATGAAGATACCTTTGGGGGACATCTCAAAGTGGGGCTGGCCCAGATTGCAGCCATGGACATCTCACGGGGCAACCACAGAGATAACAAAGCTGTGATCCGCTACCTGCCTTGGCTTTATCATCCCCCCTCTGCAATGCAGCAAGGGTAAGACCCTTACTGTTCCGGGAATGAGGGTAAAGAAGGCAGGAAACACCCCTGAGTTTCCTTGGGCTTAGCTACAGTTAATGATACACTGAAGATTATGACAGTGGAATATACTTGGTTAGGAAGATGGAAATTGGATCCCATCTCCATACATACTTGCTGACCCAGAATGCTCTGTGACATGCTGCCAAAAAACAAACCTGTCCTCCCACAAAACCCTCAATTGTCCTAATGAAGAATGAAAATTTTGAGCTTAGAATTACCACTTTAACGCTTGATTTAAACTAGTTAAGTAAATTAATAAGTATGTATCAATATATTTGCCTTCAAGCAGCTTAGATTGTAGCTGGAACAAAAGCTATAGCAGGGATGAAATTGGTGCAAGGTTAGGTTGTACAAGCCCCTGACCCTGCCTTTCAGGGAGGCTAAAGAAGAGAGAGGCATGTACGGGTTTGTTGACTTGGGAACTCAGGGTAGGTTTGAGCCCGCCCTTTTGCGTGGTCAGCCTTCTGTCCAGAGGAAAAGTGTAGAGTGGGAATAAGAAGGGTGGGAGGAGAAGATCACGGGGGAGCAGGAAAATGGGCAGCTGTGTTATATCTCCTCATCTCCTTCCTCCCCTCTACGGGGGATACCAGAGAAGAAATTTCTTTTCTTTTTTTTTTTTGAGACGGAACCTTGCTCTGTTGCCCAGGCTGGAGTGTAGTGGTGCTATCTCAGCTAACTGCAACCTCTGCTCGTGGCTTTAAGCGATCCTTTTGCCTCAGCCCCCCTAGTAGCTGTAATTACAGGCACGCACCACCATGCCTGGTTAATTTTTGTATTTTTAGTAGAGACGGGGTTTTGCCATGTTGGCCAGGCTGGTCTCAAACTCCTGACCTAAGGTGATCCACCTGCCTCGGCCTCCCAAAGTGCTGGGATTATAGGTATGAGCCACCGTGTCCGGCCCACCACAGAATAAATTTCTACAGCAGGAGTGGAAAGAGTTTAGAAAGGGAAGCTAGTCAGAGAGGCAGCCAGGCTTGTGGAAGAATGCTGTGTAATCCTGTGTCACCAAAGGCTGTTCTTTTCTCAAGAAGCTGAGATCCAGGATTAGAGTGGAAAACAAGAAAAGCAGATACATCATTTTGTTGACACTCAGCTGCCTTGGCATTTTGTTTTATGTGATTGCCTGCAAGACCACACTTTCTATCCCTGCCTCCAATAAGCATTTGTTATGCAGCCAATGAAACAGAAAACATACAATCGTCGTTAACACTCCTTCTTCTCTAACAGACCTAAAGAATTCATCGAGTGTGTCTCCCACATCCGACTGTTGTCCTGGCTTCTGCTGGGTTCCCTCACTCACAATGCAGTGTGCCCAAATGCCTCCTCTCCCTGCCTGCCCATTCCTCTGGATGCAGGCTCCCACATTGCAGACCATCTTATTGTTATCCTGATTGGATTTCCAGAGCAATCAAAGGTAAGTGATTTCTGCAAGATTAAGACCGAATGCATCGCAATTGCTAATGGAAACCTTATCAACCAATTATGTTTCTTCTGAGAAGAAAATGCATCTTATCACTTGCCCTCCTGTGGATGTTAGAAACACAACTCTGTGCTAATGTCTTATTTAAAGTTGTTTAGATTCCCAGACTGTCTCTCCCCCTGCCCCCAAATTGTTTTTAGACTTACTTTTATGAAGATAAATCATGGAGGCAAGCAAGAGTTGGCTTCCCAGGCATTTCTGTCTCAAAATAATGAAGAGAAATAAAAGGCTAGAAATATTATCAAAATTCTGTGATCAGCTTTTAAAACCAGAGACAAAATGGAGGAAAATTTATTCTCTATCTAATTCTTCATGTACTGTCTTTTCAACTGAAATTTCTGGAGATACAGGAAAATACAAAATGAAAACAAGAAGGCCAGTTGGAAACTCACTAAAGCACACATTGGCATGACCTATGCAGGGGGACTTTGTAAATTGCAGAGACAGATGATGTGCTAAAGGGAAGAAAGTAAACCCAAGGCAGGCACCAGTCATGAACCTGTCCAGGCAAGCCAGACACGTTGGTACTAACCAGCTCCGAGGAGCCAGGGGACCTTCACAGAGCTTCGGCAAGTTCTGGGAGGTCACAGTGGCCTTGGGGACAGCTCGGGTTTGGGACAGGGCAAGCTGATGATGTGATAAAATGGCACACCCATCCCAATGATCCAAATGATGTTCGCAAAAGGAATTAGGCAGTCGATTCCTAATATTTCAACTGAGATCCGGGTTTGGTTCCTAATTATGGTACTTGTGATTTTATGAGCTTGACAAGTATCTAACCTGTCTGATATTCAGATTTTCACCTGTGAAATAGACGAGGGGATAGTTGGAGAGCGATGGAGGTGATCTAGGAAAAGCCTTTGGCGCAGTCTCTGGCGTGTTGTAGGTGCTCTCCCTGCACGTGCTTTCCGCTAAGAGGAGGAACTCTGCTGCTGCTGCTATGATTAAGAACTTCTGGGCAGGGTGTTCACATATATCACCTCCTTTACTCCCATGCTTTGAAGAGGCTACTATTATTCCCATTTTACAGATGAGGAAACATCCTAACATGGCAGAATGATTGTTCTCCCTAATCTAGTTTTGGGATGGGAATGTCAGTTTCGTTAAAGGGCAAGGGGGTGGGTAGATTTCTTCAGCAAATTAAGGTGCCTTCTCTTCAAAAATGTGCTTTATTCTCTGAGCACACTCCCACTGGTGGAGAAGAGAGCAGAGCAGATTGTTTTAAGATGATGAATCACGACTTTGTAACTCTGAGATAATGCCTTTGTGCTTTGACTGTGCTCCCTGGCAAGACCAAAGCCATGCGGGGAGGGCTCCATGGAGGGTCACAGCCTGCTGAGATGCAATGCACCGATGCCGTCTTCTTCCTTTTCAGACCTCCGTGCTGCACATGTGCTCCCTCTTCCACGCGTTCATCTTTGCTCAGCTCTGGACAGTGTATTGCGAGCAAAGTGCCGTCGCTACAAATCTCCAAAATCAGAATGAATTCAGCTTCACAGCGATACTGACAGCACTAGAATTTTGGAGTAGGGTGACACCCAGCATCCTTCAGCTAATGGCCCATAACAAAGTGGTGAGTTCACCGACAAGTTTCCCTTCTGAGATGGAATCTCAAAGTGTCCACACCACTCCTAATCCTCACACTCCCTGTTTTCACAGATCTCAGTTGTAAGATTATATAAATGGATCAGGGATTTGTTACCTTATAAGCTGGATGTTCTGCTTGCATAAGCATTTTGATTAAAAATAAGCATTTTGATTAAAAACAAAATAAACAATAGTTCAAGACATCTATTGTACACCGTGGTGACTACAGTTAACAACAATATATTCTATACTTGAAAATTGCTATGAAGAGATTTCAAATGTTCTCACCACAAAAAATAAGTATGTAAGGCAATGCACATGTTAAATAGCTTGATTTAGCCATTCCACAATGTATATGTATCTCAAAACTTTTATATTGATATATAAATATAAAAAAGGAAACAAGTACAGTTATTAATATTAAAAACAATTTTTATTTTTTCTGCCTAACATCAAATGTATGTTGTATGAAATTTCTACCTTGAAGGGTTGTTTGCTGCTATAATGTCAGAGGGTTAGGAGTGAGATTCATATTATTTGAGGATTTCAAAGCTAATTGGCTTGGAAAAACCTTAGCCAATTAGGTCATCTATTTGTGGTTGTTTAAGAGTAGACTGACTACAGGTGTTCATTCCACTCCGGGCTCAAAGCCTGAAAGGAGCCTCACCTTTTCGAGTTGCTTTATAAGGACCTATGCTCCCAATCTTCAAATCCAGTACTATTGAATGTAGATGGCTTACCAAGAGAGGGGCTGTTCCAGAGCTCATTGGAAAATGTCTGGGGTATGGCTAGCCTAAGCCCACTTCATTGAACCAGTGTGGAGTATTCATCCTGGAGTCAAGGGTGGAGGATATATGGAAGGAATTTACAAGGGAGTCCTTTGGTTCTGACTGTGTATTGGAGGAGGACTCTCAGCTGGGAAAGCTGCAGCCAGTGTCTTGATTATGGGGACACCATCAGTAGAGTTCTTGTTTGTTAGGAGCAGGGGACCTGGAGGGACACCATAATGATGATTCCAGTGTGCCCTGAAACCCAACACTACACTGCCCACAAAAGGCATTCAGGAAATGTTTTTTTAATTGATTGAATAATAGTCTAAGAAGTATTTTCTTTTGGTTCTTAATTAGAAAGGGGATTGTATATTTCCTTTAGTGAAGACTTTGTTCTTTAGAGATGCAGATGATACAGGCATTCTATGTGTGGAGAGATGTCTTAGTTCAATCTAAAGGAAGTTTATGTGAAAATCGTAGCATTTGAATAGTTCTGACTGTTATGGAAAATAATTACATTTATTGGATCACAGATTCTAGGACTAATGAAGAATTTGGAGATCAAACATTCTATTCTGTTATTTCACGGACAACAAAACTGAGGCCTTAAACTTAAGCTAGAGATTAAAAATGTTCCTTCTATCATTAGTTTTTTTGATACCAAGAAATACCTCTCCTCCAAATCACTCTCCATATTTAAATGTTACAAATGAATTTGTTGTACATGAATTTTATGCAAATGATATTACAAAAGAATTTGAATTAAATTCATTCTGAAAATTTTGTTAAACCATATATAAGCCAGTCTGGTAAAAATCTCCCTGGAATATTTAAAATCCAGCTGTAGGAATTTCTGATGAGGGACTTCGCCTCTACTGTCTTTGAACTGTCGTAAGCACGGCTACCTTGTCCCACGGAGAATAAAGCCTCGGAAGCAGATCTGCAGTAAATTAAACAGTTATTGCTGATGAAGACACTGTGTAGAAAGGATCAAGATTGAGAAAGGATCAAAATATTACTGGGAAACATTGATGTGAAAATTACCCTATTCTAATATAAATCCCCTTACCTTGCAAAAGATATCCAGAAAACCAAGGAAAATAGTCTGTAATTGTCTGACTTTGTATCTGGTGCTTTCTCCAAGACACGTTAGTTTAGTTTCAAATAATATTATTTTAAATCATTACATGGTATATAAAAGTAATTCAAGCATTTGTTATCTCCTCTCCCTGGGTACCCTCCTCTCAAAACAGACTAGCGTGATACACAACTCTTACATCCAAAGAGCTCCATAGTTAGAAATGAAGGAAACAGAAGCCATGTATTCCCTGGTGTGAGTCAGTGCAGTGCAGATTAGTGAGATTAATGCCTGAATTCCATTGGCAGCCCTGAGTTGAATGAGGGAGGCATGACAATTACCAAGCCTCTGGAGCTTTTTAAAAATCTTTTTCTGGCTTGAAGTTTCAGAGGTGAATGAACACCACTGCCAGTGGTCTCCTATGGTCATTACGCAGAAAGACCTCGTGGGCACAGGACATCATAGGTCTTCTGCGGCTGCAGACTAGTTTGCAAGGTTTCCATATCACTGGGAATGGAATTAACTTTCATGTTTGTTGTTTCAGATGGTAGAAATGGTGTGTCTCCATGTGATTAGTTTAATGGAGGCATTGCAGGAATGCAATTCGACCATTTTTGTCAAGGTAGGAAAACCTTATGATTCTTACAGACCATTTCTTACTGCTAAAAACAAATGTGGATTTATGTTGAAGGTACTTTCTGAAGAGAATTAGTTTTAACATTCAGAGTTGGGGCTGGAGAATTCAGGCTCCTATAACAACCCTTTACCAAATGGTTATTGCATGAATTTTGCTCTTGGTCTACCACTGTGACCAACTTCAGCTGGGTTAAATATATCAGACTAGGCCAGGCATGGTGGCTCATGCCCATAGTCCCAGCATTTTGGGAGGCTGAGGCAGGAGGATTGCTTGAGCCTAGAAGTTTGAGACCAGCCTGGGCAATATGGTGAGACCTTGTCTCTACCAAAAAAAAAAAAAAAAAAAGAAAAAAAAAGGTAACACAAGTGCTGGTGCTGAAAGTATTACTGGGGAACATTGATGTGAAAATTACCCTATTCTAATATAAATCACCTTACCTTGCAAAAGATATCCGGAAAACCAAGGAAAATAGTCTGTAATTGTTTGGCATGGTATCTGGTGTTTTCTCTAAGACAAATTAATTTAGTTTCCAATAATATTATTTTAAATCATTATATGGTGTATAAAAGTAATTCAAGCATTTGTCATCTACCCTCCCTCGGTACCCTCCTCTCATCAGAAACAGACTAGTGTGATACAAAAACGAAAGAGTAGAGAACTTGGTTTCCTATTCCGTTTATCTTTCTGTCTCCCCTCTTTTTCCTTTCCTTCCTATTGTTCCACCTCTTTGTCTCTCTGATCCTTCTTCCTCTCCTTGTATCTCTTCTTGTATTTCTTTATCTTTCACCTCTATATTCTATTATGTTGGCCACCGTCACCACCCACCATCATCACCCACTAGTGGGCATCACCTCTATATTCTATTATGTTGGCCACCGTCACCACCCACCATCATCACCCACTAGTGGGAACCTTATAACTTGCTGTTTCATTCCTTGGTTAACTCCACTCGTCAACAAAGAACATTTGTCACATTCACTCACACTATGCTGAAGAAAAGCAGCCCATTTCTGGGGAAAGCTTGACTGTTACCAGAAGAGAACAAGATCATTGGTTCAAATGGGCTAGATATATGATATCTAGCTTGCTAATAGCAAAAGTCAACACTGTTGGAGTGCAGTGGTGCAATAATATACATATGGCAAATGGTACATATTTAAAATGTTCTGTTTGATAAGTCTTGACTTACATTATGCCATGCACTATGATCAAGACAATGAACATATCCATCATCTCCAAAACTTTTTCAAGCCAGGTGTGGTGGCTTATGCCTGTAATCCCAACACGTTGGGAGGCTGAGGTGGGCAGATCACTTGAGGTCAGGAGTTCAAGACCAGCCTGGCCAACATGGTGAAACGCCATCTCTACTAAAAATACCAACATCAGGCAGGCATGGTGGCACACACCTGTAATCCCAGCTACGTGGGAGGCTGAGTCAGGAGAATCGCTTGAATCCGGGAGGTGGAGGTTGCAGTGAGCCTAGATTTTGCCACTACACTCCAGCCTGGGCAACAGGATGAGACTTTGTCTCAAAAAAAAAAAAAAAAAAACCCGAAATTTTTTCATACCCCTTTATAATCCTTTGGTTAGGTTACTCGTCTCCTTGTCCCCAGACAACTACTGACCTGCTTTCTGTCACTATAGATCAGTTTGCACTTTCTAGAATTTTCTTTAAGTGGATTCATACAGTATATACCTTTTTTTGCCTTCTTTCACTTGTAATAATTGAGATTAATCCATGTTATTGCATGTATCAGTGGACCATTGCTTTTATTTCAGAATAGTAGTCCATTGTACGAATATACCACATTTTGCTTATTCATTTGTCAGTTGACATCTAGGGGGTTTCCAGTTTGGGGCTTTCACAAATAAATCTGCTATGAAGATTCGTGAAGATGTCTTTGTGTACATATATGCTTTCATGTGTGTTGGGCAAATACCTAGGAATACAATGTCTGGGCCATGTGACAGGTGTATATTTACCTTTAACAAAATTGTTTTCCAAACCGTTTTCCAAAGCTATTGTGCCCTGTTACATCCAGTATATGAGCAGTCCCAGTTCCTCCACATCTTTGTCAACATTTGGCATAGTCAATCTTTAATATTAATTATTCTAAGAGTTGTGTACTGGTATTTTGTTGTGGTTTTAAATAGCATTCTCCTGTTTGCTAATGACATTAGCCTCTTTTCATGTACTTATTTGCTGTCCATATGTCTGCTTGGTGAAGTGTCTGTTAAAATTATTTGCCCATTTTTTATTGGATTGGGTTTTTTCCTGATTACTGAAATTTGAGATACAAGTTCTTTATCAGTTATGTGATTTGCAAAGATTTTTCTCTGTGGTTTGTCTTTGGAATTCTTAATTTTGATGAAGTACCATTTACCAATTTTTTTATTTTATGAATCATGATTTTGATGTTGTATTTTTAAAAATCTTTGCCTAGCCCAAAAATAATAAAAAGTTTTATTTGTGTTTTTTTTTTTTTTTTTTGAGACGGAGTCTCGCTCTGTCACCCAGGCTGGAGTGCAGTGGCCGGATCTCAGCTCACTGCAAGCTCCGCCTCCCGGGTTCACGCCATTCTCCGGCCTCAGCCTCCCGAGTAGCTGGGACTACAGGCGCCCGCCACCTCGCCCGGCTAGTTTTTTTTGTATTTCTTAATAGAGACGGGGTTTCACCGTGTTAGCCAGGATGGTCTCGATCTCCTGACCTCGTGATCCGCCCGTCTCGGCCTCCCAAAGTGCTGGGATTACAGGCTTGAGCCACCGCGCCCGGCCTATTTGTGTTTTATTCTAAGCTTTATCTATGTTTTCACTTGGGCGTTAGTTTAAGTCTGTGATCTATTTTGAGTTAACTCTTGTATACGGTGTGAGATATGGCTTGAGGTACCTTTTATGTATATGGACAGTTAGTTATTCCAGCATCATTGTTAAAAATACTATACTTTCTCCATCACATTGCCTTTGCACTTTTGTCAAAAATCAAATAACTATACAATTCTAATTCTGGCTTCTTGATTCTGTCCCACTGATCTCTATTTTTTTTATTTTTATTTTTATGTTTTTTTCCTGAGACAGAGTCTCACTCTGTCACCCAGGCTGGAGTGTAGTGGCGCAATATCGGCTCACTGCAACCTCCGCCTCCCAGGTCCAAGTGATTCTCCTGCCTCAGCCTCCTGAATAGCTGGGATTACAGACACCCGCCACCATGCCCGGCTAATTTTTGTATTTTTAATAGAGATGGTGTGTCACCATGTTGGCCAGGCTGGTCTCGATCTCCTGACCTCAGGTGATCTGCCGACCCTGGCCCCCCAAAGTGCTGAGATTACAGACATGAGCCACCATGCCCGGTCAGATCTCTGTCTATTTTTATAACACACTGTCTGCATTACTACAGCTTTATAATATTCTTTGAAATCAGGTAGTGTCAGCCTTCTAAATTCATTCATCTTTTTCAAAGTTGTTTGGCTATTCTAGGTCCTTTGCAGTTCAAGATAAATTTTTAAATTGGTTTGTCAATTTCTACAAAAAGGTTGTTAGGGGCTGGACACAGTGGCTTATGCCTGTAATCCCAGTGCTTTGGAAGGCCAAGGAGGGAGAATTGCTTGGGACCAGGAGTTCAAGACAAGCCTGGACAGCCTGGCAGCATATTGAGACCCTGTCTCTACCCTGCAAAAAAAATTGTTTTAATTAGCTGGATATGGCAGCACATGCCTGTAGTTCTAGCTACTTGGGAGGCTGAGGTGGAGCACAATGATTTGAGACTTTTCTTTTCTAATATAAATGATTACTGCTATAAATTTTCCTCTAAGCACTGGTTTAGCTACCTCCTACAATTTGGCATGTTGTGTTCTCATTTTTATTCAATTCAAAATACTTTCTAACTTCTCTTTTGCTTTCTTTCTGGCATTGATTATTTAGAACCATATTGTTTTACTTCCAAATATTTAAAGATTTCCAGAGAATTTTCTGTTATGGATTTGTAATTCTAATGTATCACAGAATATACTTTATATAATTTGACTCATTTTAAATTATTGAGACTTGCTTTATGGCCCAGAATATTGTGTATCTTAGTAAATGCTCTGTGTGCACTAGAAAAGAATGTGTCTTCTGCTGTTGTCGCTTGGAGTTTCCTAAGTAAGTTAGTTCAAACTTGTTGATTGTATTGCTCAAGTCTTCTATGTCCTTCTTGTTATGTCTGTTAACTTATTCTATCAATTATTGAGAAAGGAATATTGAAATATCTCTCAATGTGGATTTATTTTTGCTTAATGTATTATGAAGCTCTGTGATTAGGCTTATAAATGTTTAGGATTGCTATATTTTCCTAATGATTTGAAATTATAAAATATCTCTCTTCATCTTTGGTAATATTTTTAGTTTAGTTTAGTGGTTTTTTTTTTTTTGTGAGATGGAGTCTCGCTTTATCACCCAGGCTGGAGTGCAGTGGTGCAATCTTGGCTCGCCACAACCTACGCCTCCCAGGTTCAAGCAATTCTCGTGCTTCAGTCTCCTGAGTAGCTGGGACCACAGGCACCTGTCACCATGCCCAGCTAATTTTTGTATTTTTATTTATTTATTTATTTATTTTGTTGTTGTTGTTGTTGTTTTTGAGATGGAGTCTCGCTCTGCCACCCAGGCTGGAGTGCAGTGGCCGGATCTCAGCTCACTGCAAGCTCCACCTCCGGGGTTTACGCCATTCTCCTGCCTCAGCCTCCCGAGTAGCTGGGACTACAGGCGCCCGCCACCTCGCCCGGCTAGTTTTTTGTATTTTTTAGTAGAGACGGGGTTTCACCGTGTTAGCCAGGGTGGTCTTGATCTCCTGACCTCATGATCCACCCGTCTCGGCCTCCCAAAGTGCTGGGATTACAGGCTTGAGCCACCGCGCCCGGCCTAATTTTTGTATTTTTAGTAGAGACAGGGTTTCACCATGTTGGCCAGGCTGGTCTTGAACTCCTGACCTCAAGGGATCTGCCCACCTCGGCCTCCGAAAGTGCTGGGATGACAGACATGAGCCACTGTGCCCAGGCTGAAAAAACTTGGAGGTGATGGGTATATTCATTATCTTGATTGTGGTGCATGGCATAATGTAAGTCAAGACTTATCAAACTGGGCGTTTTAAATATGTACCATTTACCATATGTGCATTATTGCACCACTGCACTTGAACAGTGTTGACTTTTGCTATATCAAATTAATAAATATTACCCATCTTTCTTTGGTAATATTTATTAATAAAATAGTCCAGCTTTCTTTTGACTAATGGTCGGATGGTACATATTTTTTTCATCCTTTTACTTTTATCCTATCTATGTCTTTGTATTTAAACTGCATTTCTTATAAGCAGCATAAAGTTGAGTGTTGCTTTAAAAAAAATCCCATCTGACAGTCTCTTCCTTTTGATTGACGTTTTTAGATCATTTTCATTTAATGTGTTTCGTGATATTGTTGGATTTAAATCTATTATCTTACTGCTTGTTTTCTATATTTCACATCTGTTCTTTGTCTCCTGTCCTCTCTTTTGTGCCTTCTTTTGGATTAAGGTTTTTATGATTAAATTTTAGATATAATTTCCTTTTTTTTTGTATAATTAAGATAAACTGAGATGGCAACCAAGATAATTAACTTGAGAACTTTCTTCTTTTCAGACATCAGCATTTAGTGCTCTAAATTTCCTTTCAATACTGTTTTAGCTGCTTTCCCCCAGATTTTGATAGATTCTCATTTCCATTCAGATCAAACTGTTAATTTCAGTTTGGCTTCTTTTATGACCCATAGTTATTTGGAAGTGTGTTTTTTAATTATCTTATTAGCTATATGTCTTTGTTGTTGTGGTAGTGGTTGATTTAGAGTTTATAGTATATATTTTTAACTAATCACAGTATGTCTTCAAGGAATATTATACCACCTCATGTATTGTATAGGAACTGAACAATAACATACCTCCATTTCCCACCTCCTGACTTCATGCTATTATTGTCATACATTTTACTTCTATATATTTTATAAAGCAAATCATACATTATTATTTTTGCTTTAAACAGTTGATTATCTCTTAAGGAGATTTTAAACAAGTTTTATATTCATTTATATTTGCTATTATTGCCATATTTATATTTACCATTTTAGTGCTCTTCACTTCATACCATAGATCTAAACATTCATCTTTCATCTTTCCTTCTCTGCCCAAAGGATTTTCTGTAAAGTCTTCTGTGCAGGTCAACTGGTGATTAATTGTTTTAGGTTTTGTATGTCTCAGAAACTTTATTTTGCTTTCATTTTTGAAATAAAATTTCACTGGGTATTGAATTCTAGATGGACAGTTTCAGAGTTTGTTTTTTTGTTTTTTTTTTTTTTTTCCCCAATACTTTAAAGATACTGCTCCTCCATGGTCTTTCTGCTTGTATTGTTTCCAACAAGAAATCTGTCATTCATTTTTTTTTTTTTTTTGTCTGTATGTGATATGTCTTTTTTTCCTCTGGCTGCTTTGAAGATTTTGTCTTTGCCACTATGTTTAAGCAATTTGATGATGCTATGCCTTGGTAGAGTTTTCTTCGTATTTCTGGTGCTTGGGTTTGGTGAGCTTCTTGGATCTTTGAATTTATAGTTTTCATTAGATTTGGAGAAGTATCAACCATTGTTTCTTCAAATATTTTGTTCAGTGCCCCTACTCAACATGTTCAATCTTTCTTCTACCTTCTTGACCATGTTGAATATAGTTATTATAACTGTTTTAATGTCCTTGTCTACTAGTTCTGTTATCTGTGTCATTTTTGTTTTATTTTCTGTTGACAGATTTTTCTCCTCATTCATGTGTCGTAATTTTTGTTGTTGCTTCTTAGCATGCCTGGTAATTTTTTATTGTATTATTGACATTGCAAATTTGACTTTCTTGGGTGATGGGTATTTTTGTATTCATATAAAAATTCTTAAGCTCTATTCTGTGACATAGTTACATACCTTACAAATATTTTTGTCCTTCTGAAGCTAACATTTAAGCTTTGTTAGGTGTTGATCAGAGCAGCAATTTTTGTAGGGCACGTAGTTCTTCACCGGTGCTGCTGTGTACCACTATACTCATCAGTACTCTCGTGATGTTCTATGAGTTACAAGATTTTTCCACTCTGACTAATAGGAACACAAAATATTCTTGGCCCTATGTAATCACCAGGGGATTTTTTCCTTCTAATATTTTTGGGTTGTTTTGTCCTCCAGTGTTGGATAATTTTTATAACTTGCATGTACTGGCCAACACTCAGCTGAAGACTCAGGGGATCCCCTTGCAGATCTTTGGAGTTGTCTCTCTCTCTGTAGATCTCTCCTGTCCAGTACTCTACCTTGCAAACTGTAGTCACTCTGACCTCCCAGGGCTCTTGGCTACATCTCCTCATTCAGGAAGACTACCAGGCTCCACCTGCATTCCTGCTCCTAGTGCTACTGCCTGAAAACTCTCTCTAGGCAATGGGCTGGAATACCTGCAGGGCTCACCTGGTTTGTTTCCTTTCCCTCAGTGATCTCTGTCCTGCATTTCTCGATGCTTAATACCTGAAAGACATTGTTTTTTATAGTTTGTCTGGATTTTTAGTTGTTCCAGGCGGGAGGGTAAATCTGGTCTTTGTTACTCCGTCTTGGCTGAAAGAGAAACTTTCATCACCAGTTGTAATTTTGAGGGCTGGAATAAGCAGGATTGAAATGAGTACAGTCCAACCAGGCAGGAGGTCTTCCGTTTGTTCTGTAGCATGAACCAAGACAAGAGGAAGGGTATCACTTTTATTTTTGTGAAAACCTATTTTTTAAATGTCCTTCAGTTTTCAGGATATTGTTTCTGAAGCGGGGCGGGGGAACCCAACCAACTTTACTCCATTATAACATTGCAGAGCCCAAAATAAATTATATCGAATTCTTACTCACAGATTTGTAGTAGCCACTAGCAAAAGAGACTGAAAATGAAAGTTATTCAATAAGTCAAATTAACATTCCTGAAATAGGATGATGGCTGGGTTATACAATGTCATCAATAACGATGAGCTTTAACTGGATGCCTTTAGTCACGTGATTTGCAAATCACAAACCTGAAGGTCCCTTGCAGGTGTATTTTAGAATCACATGGTCATAGATTACATCAATGGGGAAATAATAAAATCCCTTTTAGACCAACATCACTGTTCCTCTTGCTTGCTTCACACAGACCCTTAGCCCCAGTGGCAGCACTGGGAAAGGTATCCACCCAGGGACAGGGTACTCAGTACTCCCTCACCCTCCTCTTCCCAAGTCCCTCACGATTCTTAACAGGAGGTTAGTTTGGGTATTTCCCAAATATCAAGAGGCGTATGGGCCCACTTCCATATTAAATAGTCAAAGATCAACAAAGTCTATAACATCAGGACCCTCCAGGGCTTGCTTTTTGCTGTGCAGAAATTATAGGGGGAGACAGACTAGATAAATATTTTTTTCCATTCAGAATGCCTAGAGGAGCCAGTCCTAGTAAGGGTGAGAGGGCACAGCTTTATCTGGTACCCACCTTTGTAATCCCACAGTTTTGTTACGGGGGTTGGGGGACAGGGGGAGGCATGGAGACGGTGGCATTTTCTGATATTTTCAGCTTTAGTCTCATGACATTTTCTGATACACACCATACTCCATTTCTAAACACAGTATTCATGTTAGAGACCACGTATTAGCTAGCTGCAACAGAAACACTATGTTTAGGAATGTTTAGGAGTAAGTGACAATGGAAGTCAAATTAGCGAATTGTATACACCAACAGAATGTTAAAAGTCAACAGCCAGATTTAGCCTTGGGATCAAAAACAGGGAGAGAAATTCAGCTTATCACTTCACCAAGTTCATTTTAAAGAAAATGTGATAAATTCAATGAAACCAGCAGCTTATGGCTATGACTAACTTTGAACTCTGAGGTCATTTACATACCGTACCCCATCCCAAAAAGCTCTCCTTCTTTCATTTTTTTTTTCATTACATCACTGTCCCCCAGTTTGCCCAGGTTAGAAACCTCTACCTCTTCTTTGACCTTTTCGTCACTTGAAAGAGCAAAGAGCAGACTCATCCTCAGATCCTCAAGATTTGTCTCTGCAGGCGGAATCCTTCCCCATCCCCAGAAACTGTCCCTGGTCTTCTCTGGACCATTGAGGCAACCTCCACAATGGCGCTTGCCTCCATTCCCTGCCTCCTTCTTTACCGTAATCTGCAGGTTGCTGCCACAGTGATCTTTCTGGAGCACAGTCCTGCTCATGGTGAATAGAGCATTCCCTCTTCAGAAGCTGTAATGCATTTGGAATAAAATTCAGATTCCCTAATTTAGCATTTAGGGCCATCTGGTGGGCTAAGGGTGTGAAGGGCTGGCCTGTGCTTTTCTAAACTTGTTTTTCATGGCCGTTTTCTAAGAGCCTCACATGTCAGCATCACGTGCCTGTCTCCCATCCCCGACTCTTGGCACACTCCCACCAATGAGCTTTGCCCATGCCTTCTCTCTGCTTCCTGGAATGCCCTTGTACTGGCTTCCCAGGACTACCAAGGTATTACAGTCTGGGTGGTTCAACCAACAGAAATGTATTCCCTGGAAGTTCTGGAGACCAGAAGACTGAGATCAAGGTGTCGGCAAGTTTGGTTCCTTTTAAGGGATTGGAGAGACAATTTGTTCCAGATCTCTCTCCTAGCTTCTGGTGGTTTGCTGGGTCTTTGGGGTTCCTTGGCTTGTAGGTCCCCATCTTCATCTTCACATAGCATGCTTTCTGTGTGTTTCTGTGTATGTGTCTGAACTCCCCTTTTTATAAGGACACCAGTCATATTGGATTAGGGGCTCACCCTACTCCAGTATGACCTCATCTTAACTAATTTACATATTCAACAATCCCATTTCCAAATAAGGTCACATTCTGATGCAGTGCAGATTAGGACCTCAGTATAGATTTTAGTGGGACACAATTCAGTCCATGACAACACTACTCCTTTATTTGAGTGGAGAGTTGGAAGGTGTATGGCTCGAAATGATATGATACATATCGGTGTATTAAAGATCTAAGAAGTACTGAAATAAAGAAACTAACATTTCCAAACCTATTGGATTGGAGTCCCCTTCCACCATTTGAAAGTTCTCCAAATTAGAGTTCCATGGAACACGCTTTGAGAAGTGCCATATTCTGTCTCCGACTTCTGGATGTACAAGGCCATGAATATTTACTTAGATTCTAAAGGACTGAAACATGGCGGAGGGACCAAAGCAGAGAGAAGGAGCAGCTTCCGGAAGTCCTCAGGCCAGGACACCCTGCGACCTCCTCCCAGGAAGGACCACATCAGAGTGGGTTGAGGGTCCGTCAGAGAAGCAGCAGAGGGCCAGGGCTCCCCACCAGGGACTTGCTGCTTGGCTGTGTGTGCTCCCACACCCTGCAGACACCCGGCTCTGTCTCGCTGTATTCCGCCTTCCAGATCGTAGCCAGGCATCTCGGAGTGGCCTTTCTCACTCACTGAAGCGTTCCAACCACTGACCAGAGACATTTTCCTAATGACTACAGGCAAATAGAGTCGCCATTCCACTCAGACACTCAGTTCTAAAGATCCTGTGGAGGAAATTCTATTTCAAGAAAGTGAGGATTTAATTAAATAAATACACATTTAATTTCCTGTGCTTAGTAGCTTTCGGGAGACAATCAGTCATTTACTCTAAAGTGTGTATCTCAGGCACTCATGGGGCGCTTATTAACCTCCAAATGCCACTGGCTCAGCAGGGTTTGGCCTCAGAAAGGCATTGTGCTGATAACGGGTAGCTCTGCTGCAGGGCCCACATCCATGCGCGAAGTGAAAGGGATTCAGTGTGGCCTGTTTTCCCTTGCAATAAGCAAAGCTTTGTGGGAGAATAGAGAACACTAATAATGAAGCTTTTGTCTTTCTCCATACAGCTGATACCTATGTGGTTGCCAATGATTCAGTCAAATATCAAGGTAAGTCACCCCCTGGGCTGATTGGAAGCTTGGTTTCCTGCAGAGAACACATAACATTCCTAGGGATTGTTGATGCTCCATTTACTATGGAGAAGGATGAATTCAACCTGTTCCTGGCCTTAGAGGGCTGATAATGCAGGAGACCTGTGGGCCAGGTAAGGGCTCTGCAGGCAGGGGGTGGCGGCAGGAGCCATTGTCCTACTGCTTGAGGTTGGTGAGCATGCAGATGGAGGGGAGCATCCTAGGGTCTGAGCGAGCCTCAATCCACTGTGAGAGTACAGGCCAAGGCTGGGTGCAGTGGCTTCCGTCTGTAATCCCAGCACTTTGAGAGGCCAGGGTGGGAGGATTGCTTGAGGCCAGGAGTTGGAGACCAGCCTGGGCAACATAGTGAGACCCCATCTCTACCGAAGAATAAAAATTTAACTGGGTGTGGTGGCGTGCATCTGTGGTTCTAGCTACTTAGGAGGCTGAGGTGGGAGGATCACTTGGAAGCCCAGGAGTTCGAGGCTGCAGTGAGCTATGATCCTGCCACTGCACTCCAGCTTAGGCAACAGAGTGAGACCCTGTCTTTATTTTAAAAAAAGAAATCAAAGAAATGTAAATTGGAAATAAAAAAATAAACTGTCACTGTTTGCAGATAACAAGATCGTGTATATATAGACAGAGCAAGACCCTGTCTCTCAAAAAAAAAAAAAAAAAAAAAGAATAGAATACTGACCCCTTGGAGGATACCCAGACACATTCAATGATATGTCCTGGTTGCTAAAATTGATTTTCTATCATGGAAAGAATTCTGTTATGAAAGGATAACATTGAATAAAAGGATTGAGCTACAAGGAACCTACTGCCTCATTTCATATATGAAGAAATTTAGGGCCGAAAGTAGGAGTGACTTGGTCAGGACCCCACAGCCTGGAAGAGGAGATTCCAACCGAATCTATTTCCCAGCCCCAGGCTTCCCCTTGAGTGGCGCTTTGTCATTGTAGGGGCAAACATACTCTATGACTAGCAAACAGAGTTACTGGGCTTGACTTAAGATGGCAAAGCCTGCCGCCTGCTCCATCCAAACCGGGTCCTGTCTGTCGCACTAAGAGTGTTGTGGGGACGGGAGGAAAAGCTGGAAAGTTTTTTGTGGCTTTCTTCTCTGAGTTGAGGAGGCATGCTAATGGAAGGAAAGCGGTATGAACTCAGGGTGCCCAGACACCATAAGAGAAAAGCACGGCTGTCAACAAGGACCACAGCCTTTGAGTCCTGATTATGGCCTTGGTGCTATTTGTGGTGGCCATCGGGGGCATGGACACTGCTGAAAACTGCCTCTTGATACTAGTTTTTTTTCTGTGAAAAGAGTTTCTTGCACTCTCAGCTTGAAGCATTTTAAATTGCCTCTCTTACCCCTTTCCCGGCTTTATGGCAATCTGTGGTGATTTTACATTGCCCAGATGGCCAGGAGGAGGCCGACAGAACTCCCTAAGAAGCTTGGAGAAAGAAGAAAAGCTATTATCCTAGCTTCTTCCTGTGCCAAGTTCTGTTCTGAGCACTCTTTTAACCCATTTGTCCTACACAAACCCCCTGAGTAAGTGTAACTCTCCCCCCTTTTCCCATGAGAAAACCCAAACACAGACCAATAAACCTTGTTCCCAAAGTCGCCTATAGAGGAGCCAGGCTTTGAACACAGGGAGCCTGGCAGCAGAACCCAGGCACTTCTCCACCACACCCAGGTCCCTGTCGTAAACAGTTCCCTGGGGCCAAATTTATGTGTTACCCCAGCACTGGTGTGGCAGCTTTATGTTTTCATTGCAGTGAGTCCGTCAAGATGGGCATGTCATTATTCTGATGGGTTGGGCCAGGATGACTCTAGAAAACACGCTGCGATCCCCTGCTCTGGGCACTGCCAGAGTTGAGAGTTTGCCTTCTTCAGGCCAGATAACCCTTGAGCCAAGCCTAAGTTCTGCCTGCAAGAAGCCGCCTGGGTTGACGCTCCCTGGGTTGCCCAGGAACACTAGAAAGAAATAAACTAAAACCTCTTGCCCTTTCTTGACAGCACTTATCTGCGGGACTCCAGCTTCGCCTCCAGGCTATTCAGAACCACGTGAACCACCACAGCCTAAGGACGCTGCCGGGCTCGGGCCAGAGCAGTGCTGGCCTGGCAGCCCTCCGCAAGTGGCTGCAGTGCACTCAGTTCAAAATGGCCCAGGTGGAGATCCAGTCCTCGGAAGCAGCCTCTCAATTTTATCCTCTATGAGTGGACTCCTCGGCGCTCAGTGTCAACACTCTGGTTTAGCAATAATGGGTTTAAAAACAAACAATTTGATCCAAGCAGGTTGGGGAACATATTGGTACTGTACATTCTCTTTCTAGTTTAGTAAAAGATGTGCAAAGGCCAGAGAGGGCCGAAAATGAAGCTTTCTTGCTACACATATTTCTGATGACTCCTTGGGCTATCTGATTAAGTGTTTCCTTACATTATTTTTTAAAAACCAAATCATTTTTCTTTAACTAACTTCTATTTTTTTTAAGAAAAAAAAATAGACTGGTGGGTACTCACAGAAAAGTTGTATAAGTCCCCCTGTTGCTATTTTTGATGATAGAGAATAAATAGGGTTTTTGAAACCTTTGTAGTGTTTTTTCTTAAAATCCACTCTTGGCAATGCAATAAAAAAAACCGTCACCATAAGCCAGTGACACCTGACTGAAGCTTTTTGTCATTATCCTGGGAAAAGTGGCAGCTTGCAAGGAACATTACAAAGTGCACTTAGAAATTAGGTGGTTAAACTGTGCCAATTGTTTTCGTTGTTTTATAATATCATTTTCCAAAACTGTCCAGTAAGTTTTATTATTTTTAAAACTAGTTTTTCAACTCATTAGTTCTAGGCTGTACTCTCTTGTAAGCTTTATGATAACCACTTTAGTTTTGTGAATAATAAATTTTATTCTTTTGTTAATACTTGTATACAATTTAATTGAAAACTGTAGCTTGCACACCGGACCAGATGAGTCCCGCACTGGCACAGCGCCCTGCACCTGGAGTGATGTTTCATAAAATGGAATTTTAATAGTTTCAGAGCACCAAGATTTCTCCGCACCCTATACCTAGCATTGGACTGTGCATTCCAAATGAAATTCCTCCTCTTTATCCCTGTAATGCACTGACTAACAGAAGACTTACTACACATTTAAGCTGTATATTGACATGCTATTAAATACATTTTTTATTATCTTTGTGAGCCTGGGGTTTTTTAAAACCAGTTTATAGAGCTAGAGTTTAGTTCCTGACAACCATTCCTTCTAAAGCTCTACAGCTTCTAACTTCTCTTGAAACTGAAATTATGAAGAAAAAGGCTTTCTTTCAGGCCGTTTGATGAGAGGAATACACAATTTGTTTGAAGTCCGCCTCTAGGAAGGACTCTGAGGGCGAGACCTTTTTTTTTTTTTTTTTTTTTTTTTAATGTTCGTTATTAAGAGGCTTCCTTTGTCTTCTGGGAGCTCTGAGGTCTTAATGCTTCTCAAAGGAAAACAAGCCCTCAGATGTTTAACTGTTCATATGAGTTCTAGAAAGAGTGATCTTCAAATCTTCATCCTTATACAAATTGCAGGGGACCATTCAGGCTCCGTGTGGAGAGTACAAAAGTGACCATTCTTCGTATCTGCCTAACAGACTCTTCTGAAAGGCCTCTCCCTGGTCAGAGCTCTTCTCCGTCACAGTCATGCTTGGCTGAGCTTCCGTGAACATTTTGTCTTATAGTCAAGTTGTGCGTTTCTTTATCTCGCTTGTAAACAGTGACAGCTTTGAGCATATGTGCTATCTCTGTCTCCCCATGGTTTGGCACACGGGACATGTTTAATTAATGTCTATCCAATGAATGGATTCAGTTAAGAGGCCTTTCTTGAGCTCCCCACAGGCACCATGAGCTTTGCATGTGACATTCTCTTTTTTTGCGTTGGTTTCTGGAGGAGGAGGAGCCTCTGGCTGCTTCCCCTGTGAGGGTTTCTACTGATATCCTCATCTGGGCTCAGCTGCAGGCCTGGCTCTTGGCTAGTCCTGAGCCCACCCTGCCCCAGGCAGCCAGGATCTTGGTGGTCCCATCCCACCAGTAGACAAAGTCCAAAGTTACCCACATCTTCTTCTCCCACTCCCTCTTCTTTGCCCGGTTCTTTGAATGGACTTCTGCCTGAACTTTTCTTTGTATTTGCATCTTCCCCAAGCGGCAGACGAACCCTTAACCTGGCACTCTTGACTGGGGCCCCCATTTAATGCTTCCGACGGTCTGGACCTGTTTCCTTCACCTAGAGTCTTGGTCACTCCCAGGCAAATCTCTCTCCTTGCTCTTGAGAACCAGGACCCTTTTCCCTGCCAAACTGACCCAAATGCTGTCCCTACTGGCGCCCTGCCACTTCACTGGCTGATGGAAACTAGTGAGCTTCCCCAGCCTATGCTGCACCCACCCTTGTCAGTGTCCTCATCTTCTTCTGCAACCTTATGTCCACCCTCCAATGAGTCAGGCTCAGGCACTTCGAAGGAAAAAAGGGAGAGAGGGGACAAAAAGCTTCCAACAAGTTGGGCTCAGGCACTTAGAAGAAAAAAGGAAGAGAGGGGACTTATGGAAGTTTAGCAAGATTGGCACTAATAAGTAGGCGGAGAACCCATCCACCTAAGGCAGGAGTCAGCACCCTCAGCTCACAGGTCCGATAGAGCCCACGGCCTGTTTCTGCAAAGTTTTTGTAGAAACAGTCACACTCGCCATTTGCATATTGTGTAGGGCTGAGTTTGTGCTACAATGGTAGGCAGAGTTGCGATAGAGACTGTATGGCTCAGAACACCTAAAATATTGACCATCTGGCCCTTTACAGAAAAAGTGTGCTGACCTCTGACCTCTGTAAAGGCTCCTGAAAGGCACTGAGCTGGAGCCAGGCCTTCTGTGGATCTATTTTCCTTACCACCTCAGTGGCACTGGGATTTCCATATTAGTGTTTCCTCATCTGTAAAATGGGGGCCATGACACACGTTCTACCTCAGAGGATTGTTGAGATGATGAACAAATGCAAGAAAAGGGCTTAGGGCAACACCTAGCACATGGTAAGCACTTGTTAAAAGTTACTGATTATTCCTTTTATTCTTATGTTTAAGCCTGGAGAAGTAGAGCTACTTGCCCAAGGTCATGCATCTAGTAAGGGGCAGAGCCAGGACTTGACCCAGGCTATCCGACCCCCAAGGACTGTGCTCCCAGCCGCTGCCCATATGAACTTCTGCCACAGCACACGTCATCCCCAGGTGACGGCCACAAATGCAGAACGGAGGGCAGGGAGATAGATCTCAGCAACATTTACCTGATCCAGATTTGACCAGCACTAATTATTGGCATGGAGAACGGCCACAGTACAGACTGGTTTCCTTTCCACATAGCACCTTACTGGTTTCAGTGTGTGAGCAGAACACACTGAGATTCCCAAGGGTGGAATCGGCCCAAATCTCCAAATGTGTAGATTCTGTTCTTAATGATTTTTCACAGTGGGCATGCCTCTTATGAGTTGGGTGACCTTGGACAAGTTACTAAACCTCCCTGGACCTCTGTTTTTCCTTCTCTGTAAAATGGAGCTGTCTACCCATCTTCCTGGGGTGATGGAAAGCTCAAATGGGTGGAGAACTGTGATGGTACTTGGGAGACTGCGCTGGAATCTGTGGACCCCTGGGAAGACTGGTTGCCTCCTGAAGAGCACAGAGGGACAGCTCACAGCTGCAGGCTCATTTGCTATTTTTCTTCAGGCAGTGCCTCAGGATTAAGACCTACCATACCCAGGAGAGCCCGCACATGGCAGTAGCCAAGAGCATCCAGTCTCCACTGTGTGCCATCTCTTAGCAAGCATGTCATTCAGCCTGATACCGGGATGTTTCCAGGAAATCTCTTCCCGAAGAGTCTCATCAGAGGCCAAGTGGTTGCAGCTGATTCCTTTCTGTTTCCAAGTGACAACAGGCCAAATAAGACTGGATTGGATCAGAGAAGATGGGTGCTCCCATCTCTTTCATGAGCTGGGCCTCTGGCATTAATTGGACAATGCAGATCGTTTATTATACTTCTTTAATAGAACTGATTGGCAAATATGTATATTGGGAAAATTGGTGTTTTGACAGTAATGGTAGGTTCTTGAGAAGAATGAAGGGAGTGGTTGGAACCCAGTGGAATAGTACCGAACCGTGTTTTTATGGAGTTTGAATGCTTTGGGAGATGGCTGATGTGTTATTAGTAAAAGGCTGGCCAGACCTTCACTGACAGGAATGAGTGGTGAGCCTCAGGTAAAGGGGATCCAAGAGAAACAATAATAGCCACCATTTATTGAGCATCTACTAGATACAAAGCACTCTACATACATGATTTTTATTCCTTAGCCCCTTCCCCTGGATGAGATAAGCCTTATTATTATCCCCACTTTGCAGGTTAGGCAACTGAGGCCCAGCGGTTAAGTGCCTTATCCAAGATCATGCAGCTGGCGGGAGTAGCGTTAAGACTGAAGGCCGTCTGCCTCCAACACAGGGCCTCACTCAACACGTGTTCATTTCTTTTCCCTGTTTTTGGGGTCTAGGCTCCTTTGGCTAAAATGTGCCAGAAGCATGGGGTAGAGAAATCTGAGGGTTTTTTTTCTTTCAGGTGGCTCAATGCTATTGGCATCTCTGTTTATCACTCCATCTGACACAGGTGTTTTCCCCTTGCTTTGGGAATTCATGTACATGGAAAAAAATTTTGGATTACGAATTAAATCACATTTAGTTTCCCACTTAATATAGTAGTTTTAGGAGAAATAATAATTATGAGTAGAAGGTTGTGATGATAGGGCTGGGCACAGTGGCTCATGCCTGTAATCCCAGCACTTTGGGAGGCCGAGACGGGCAGGTCACCTGAGGTCAGGAGTTCGAGACCAGCCTGGCCAATATGGTGAAACCCCGTCTCTGCTAAAAATACAAAAATTAACCAGGCTTGGTGGTGCATGCCTATAGTCCCAGCTACTTGGGAGGCTGAGGCACAAGAATCGCTTGAACCCAGGAGGCAGAGGTTGCAGTGAGCCAACTGAGATCTTGCCACTGCACTCCAGCCTGGACAACAGAGCAAGACTCTGTCTCAAAAAATAAATAAATAAAGATAGTGATGATAAACTATGTTAGATTTGGCCTATTGAGAGTTTACCCAGCCCTAAGGAAACTTGCCCCTAATTACTTGTAATCATAGTGACCAATAGGAGAGCCTGTCATAGATAGCAATTTTGATATAGTAACCTCAGTTAATCTTCACAACAATGGTGTGAGGCAGACACTTCTATTATTAACCCCATATTAGAAATGGGAAAAGGGAGGCATGGAGAGATTAAATAATTGCAGGAATCATTCAGTAAGAGATAGAGCAAAATTTGAGTCTGAGTATTTCTACTTGCAAAGCCCAGGTTTGAGCTCTTACATATTACCAATAGTTAAATGATAAGGAGTCCCTTGTTACTCCTCTGACCTCCAAGGTAACCTAGAGTCATGTAGTTCACAAGTTACTAACTGGCAGCCTGCTGGTTGGCCCTGGCCCAGAGCATATTTTCTTTGCTGAGCTTGAATTTCTAATTTCTTCTTTTGGTCTGGATACCTCCAGTGTAACATGCAGGCTCCATCTTTGCTCAGTTCCCGCCACTGATCTCAGCCTCCAAAGCAAGAAGAACAACCCACAAGCCCGTGGGCAAAAATCCTGCCACCTCTGGGCTGATTTACCAGGCCTGGTGTTCTCACTGATTCACCTGCCTGGCCCTGCAGGGCAGTGCTTTTGCTCTCCACTTTAGATTGGCTCTCCCGTATTATGGGCCAAGAGGGGTGGGATGTACCCAGCGCCACTCAGCCGTGCTCTCTGCCCCCATGCAGCCCTTCCTTTCCCTGGCATCACTCCTCTGCCCCCACCTGCCCCTCCATATGCCAACCATCAGCCCTGACCCTGTTTCAGGCCCGGGCTCTTCTCTCCAGCCCACAGCTGTCCTGGATTCGTCTCACTTAGAGAAGCTGAGGTCAGGTGGGTGGGGCAAGGTGAGCCCCTGGCACCAGCTCTTCCCTGCAGGGTGTGCAGGACCTTTATGGAAGCCACAGATTTGGCTGTTTTAGGAACAAAGAGCTGGCTTTTTAATTATGCAGCCCAGACAGGCTCCCCGCAGGTGGGTGGAGAAGGGAGCTTCCCAGGGCTGCCTGGCAGACGCCCTGATTTCCGCTCCTTGAAGTGGCCACTTGGAGAAGAAAGGAACCAGCAAGCAATCAAGCATGAAGGACAGAAACACTCTCCAGGTGAGGACAATCACTCTGCCCAGGGGGGGGTGCAGGGGGTGGGGGGCTCTTCGGACAGCGGGGTGTGCCCAGGGCCTCCAGCTTGCAGCGCAGAGGCTGAACTCCCATGCTGGGCTCGGGTGGGGGAGGCAGGTAGAGGGGAACCCAGACAGGGCTTTGCAGCCAGGTTGGTTCTCAGGGTTGGAGTCTGGACTTTCTTGCTAACTTGCTCTCTGACCACAGGCAAGTCATTGAATCTCACTAAGCCTCAGTTTCATCAACTGCAGAATGGAGATGGTAATTCCTCTCTCCTGTACGGACTGAAGGGAATGATGTGTCACGTACCCTGCACAGAATGGGAATCCCAAACAAGAATGGGAGCTAACCTTGATGAGGCACACCCTACTCGATGCGTGCCTGGCTCTGTGTTAAATGCCTTGCAGTCACACAGCCACTTATTCTTCACATTGTAATGCCATGTGGCAGCTGGTGTTTTGCTGAAATGAAATCACAGCTTGCAATGGGCATTTGGCTCCCATTCTTCTGAGCGTGGTGCTCCCACGCTGCTGGCTTCGTGTGGTGACTCACGGCTCCCCACGTCTCTGTGTTTGAATGAGCAACCGGGAAATCCTCCTCCATATGGCACGTTCTGCCAGCATTTGGATTTCACACCAGCGTTTCGGTGTGAACACATGATGGGGTTTGGAATGGGGATACTATTTTGAAAATAATAAATGGATATATTCTTTATTCTTCTCCAGGAAACCATGTGCCCTGGTCTAGTTGCATGGATTTCATGGGGCAGGAGGAGGTTGGGGTGTAGGGGAAATTCTGGCAGACAGGATAAGGAGTCAGACAGATCATCTCTTCAGGACCGCAGAGGATTGTCAGCAAAAGGAAAAGGGAGACAAATTCAGGGGGCGCTGGGAGGCCAGGTGGCCATGTCTTTACCTGTCTTCTCGCGGGTGAGGGTGTTACAGAGATGCCTAGTTGAAAAAGCCCCAGGGAGCCCCGGAAGATGGTGGCACGTAAACCTCGAAGAGCAGCATCCACAGCCCTCCCTGAACCAGGTGAGTGTGCAGAGTTCAGATGTCCCCATGGGCGTTCGGGACACGTGCAGAGGCCGCAGTCAGGAGGAGAAGGCTGCTTTAAGCCTGGACATGTGCAACTGGAGTGGTGGGGGCAGCAGTCACCCTTCACCTAGAAAGATCCAGGCACAGCCCCACAGTCACCTGTCCAGGAAGCAGCCCAGGCCAGCCCCTCTGCAGCAGAGACCTGTGAGAAGCCAGAAGATGCCATGTGGCCTGAGCCCAGCTCCCCTGAACCAGGCTACAGACATCTGCTCAGGGGTAACCTGAGGGTGCTTCTTACAGGGAGCAGGCCCAGGAAGACGCCTCAATGACTAAGGGTCTATCTACAAGACACAGAGTCACCCAAAAGACTCTGGTCAAACCAGAAGAGGCTGCAATGCCATCAATTTGCAAATTCAGGGTTTTTATTCCTCTCCCCCCTCACACCCAATGAGGTAGGAACTCTGGACAGTTACATGAAATAAAATGCTATGTTTTCCTTTATGCCTGTATGTACTGTGTAAAATGTATAACCCACTGTTAATTAACAAATATTTCCCATGCCCAGCACGTTTGGCTGTTTGGAGGGCTGGATATTTGATGATGAATAAGGCCCCCTGCTCCCACCATCTTACATTGTAATGGGAGGAGAAAGGCAGGTACACAGATGGGCAATTGTTCTTAGCGGGTGAGAAGTGCTGTATTGAAAATAAACTCAGGTGATAGAATAGAGAATGATGAGACGTGCTCAAAGACAGGCACAGGTGGTAATCAGAAAAAGAGCCACTGGAGTTTATCTCCCCCAACCTCACAGGTGAGAAATCCGAGGCTCAGGGGGAAAGAGCCTTGCAGAAGTCACCTATGAAGTGATTTTGTTAGACCCGCGGGTCCCTCACTGCAGCTCCTCTGTGCTTCCCACGGCCGGGGAGATGCTTGGCTATAAATCCAGCTGGAATGGACCATTTCAAATCCAAAAGGACCTGTCTGGGTTGGAAGACCCTAGAACTAACTTGTGGCCACACAGAGCTAGGTCTGAATTGCAACTCTGTGCCTTAACTGCTTTTTTTTCCTTTTTTCCCCTGTTGGTAAGCCATTTAACCTCAGTTTACTCATCTGTACGGTGGGGGTAACCTTCCTGCCTACTAGGCTTGCAGGGACTATTAAAGAAACAAAGTACATGAAGCCCTGGGAAGCTGGCCCTGAGTGTCCCTTTATCTCCACACTGGTGTCATTGTCGCTGTGCACATTGTGGGGCCATTGGCACCACCAACCTACCCCTGGAGGCAGAGGCCTTGTCTTGCTTCCCTCTGTATCCCCAGGACACACCCCCGTCCCCAGTCAACACTAGGATATGAGTGAACAGCCTCTGTCTAGGGACTGCCAGGCTCAGGCCGCAGAGGATAACCGACTGGAAACATCCACCAGAGAGGGCAGAGAGCGGGAGCTCTGCGTGCAGGGCTGTCTGTGCCGCCCGGGAGAGGAGGCATTCCTCCGGCTCTGTGCACGAGTGGGTTTATGTTCCATGTGTGTTCAGTGAGGAGGCTGCCTCTGAAGGGGGCCTGGATAGCAGATGAGTGGTGGCCAGGCAGAACCTGGAGG